>NC_037678.1:57721195-57828825 GCF_003255815.1 Theropithecus gelada
GGGCGACAGAGCGAGACTCTGTCGCCCAGGCTGGAGTGCAGTGGCGCGATCTCGGCTCACTGCAAGCTCCGCCTCCCGGGTTCACGCCATTCTCCTGCCTCAGCCTCCCGAGTAGCTGGGACTACAGGCGCCCGCCGCTTCGCCCGGCTAATTTTTTGCATTTTTAGTAGAGACGGGGTTTCACCATGTTAGCCAGGATGGTCTCGATCTCCTGACCTCGTGATCCGCCCGCCTCGGCCTCCCAAAGTGCTGGGATTACAGGCGTGAGCCACCGCGCCCGGCCTTTTTTTTTTTTTTTTAAAGAGATGGGGTCTCACTCTGTCATCCAGGCTGGAGTACAGTGGTACGATCATAGCTCACTGCAGCCTCAAACTCCTGGGCTCCAGGGATCCTCCTGCCTTAGCCTCCCAAGTAGTTAGGGCTATAGGTACACGCCACCACATCCAGCTAATATTTTTTTTAAGTTTGTAGAGATCGGCAATCACTATGTTGCCCAGGCTGGTCTCAAGAGATCCTCCTGCCTAGGTCTCCCAAGGTGCAGGGATTACAGGCAGGAGCCACCACACCTGACCCTGGGTTTTTAACCTTTTTTGGGGTCAAAACACTGGCCTGGCTCACACATCCCATAAGGACTAGAGTTATTTTTTAAATCCTCTTTTTTTCTTTTTTCTTTTTTTGCCTTTGAGTCAGGATCTCACTCTGTCACTCAGGCTGCAGTACCGTGGTACAATCTCAACTGCAGCCTCAACCTCCCAGGCTCAAGTGATCCTCTCACCTCAGTCTCCCGAGTAGCTGGGACTGCAGGCATGCCCCACCATGCCTAATTTTGTTCATTTTTTGTAAACATGAGGTCTCATCCTGTTGCCCAGGCTGGGCTTGAACTGCTGGAGAGCCCATGCTCTTAATCAGTAATTTTCAAACTGTACTCTGCGACCCTTCAGTGTAGGGGTCTTAACCTGAGAGTCCATGGATCCCCCTCAGGGAGGTCATGTATATAATTTAGGGGGTCTGTGAACCTGGACTGGGGAAAAAGTGACATCTTTATTTTCACATTAGCATTCCCTTCTATTATGAATATGGGCAACAACAAAAACATCCTGGCAGTATTAGCCATGAATTTGCCATGAAGAAAAAGAAAATATTTTCATAGCACATTAATTATTGCTAATCTTGGCTGAGCGCAATGGCTTATGCCTGTAATCCCAGCACTTTGGGAGACCGAGGTGGGCAGATCGCCTGAGGTCAGGAGTTCGGGACCAGCCTGGCCAACATGGTGAAACCCTATCTCTACTAAAAATATACAAAAATCATCTGGTTATGGTGGCGGGTGCCTGTAATCTCAGCTACCCAGGAGGTTGAAGCAGAATCCGGGTTCTTGAACCTGGGAGGCAGAGGTTGTAGTGAGCCGAGATCATGCCACTGCACTCCAGTCTAGGTGACAGAGCAGGATTTCGTCACAAAAAAATAAAAATAATAATATAAAAGAAGCACATACTGCTCTCACTTTAGTAATCTATTATATTTTTTCAATATAATTTTTTTTTGTAAGCCTAAGAATCTTATTTTATGCATTTAAAAATATTCTTAGGGCCAGATTTGGTGGCTCATGCCTATTTTTGGGAAGCTGAGGTGGAAGAATTGCTTGAGCCCAGGGGTTTGAGATCATCCTGGGCAATACAAAAAATAATTAGCCAGGCATAGTGGTGCTCCTATAGTCTCAGCTACTTGGGAGACTGGGACAGGAGATCACTTGAGGCCAGGAGTTGGAGGCTGCAGTGAGCTGTGATGGCACCACTGCATTCCAGCCCGGGCGATAGAGTGAGACTCTGTCTCAAAAAAGTTTTTAAAAATTATTCTTAGAAGGGGTCCACAGGCTTCATCAGACAGCCAAAGGGCCGGGTGCAGGGGCTCACGCCTGTAATCCCAGCACTTTGGGAGGCTGAGGCGGGTGGATCACCTGAGGTCAAGAGTTTGAGACCAGCCTGGCCAAAATAGTGAAACCTCCATCCCTACTACAAATACAAAAAAATTAGCTGGGCATGGTGGCGGGCGCCTGTAATCCCAGCTACTCAGGAGGCTGAAACAGGAGAATCACTTGAACCCAGGAGGCGAAGGTTACAGTCAGCCAAGATTGCACCATTGCACTCCAGGCTGGGCAACAAGAGCAAAACTCCATCTCAAATATATATATGTGTGTGTGTGTATATATATATATAGTGTGTGTGTGTGTATATATGTGTATGTGTGTGTATATATATATTTAAGAACTTCTGGCAGTCGTTAGTTAATAATGATAAAATTTAGCAAAGCTAACACTTATTCAGAGCTTACCATGAACTTGATAGTGGTATAAGTATTTATATCCATTAATTCCTTTAATTTTCATAATTATTTTTATATAAAATATAGGGCAGATGCAATGGCTCATGCCTGTAATCCCAGCACTTTGGGAGGCTGAGGTAGGAGGACTGCTTGAGCCCAGGAGTTCAAGACAAGCCTGGGCAACATAGCAAGACCCCATCTCTACCAAAATAAATTTTTTAAAAATCAGCTGGGCATGGTGGCACATGCCTGTGGTCCCAGCTACTTGGGAGGCTCAGGTGGGAGGATCACTTGAGCCCAGGAGGTTGAGGCTGCAGCATGCCATGATCACACCACAGCACTCCAGCCTGGGCAACAGAATAAGAACCTCTCATAAAAATAATAATAAACCAAAATATATAAAAGTGTATAAGATGGGCCAGGTGCGGTGGCTCACGCCTATAATCTCAGCACTTTGGGAGGCCAAGGCGGGCAGATCACCTGAGGTCAGGAGTTCAAGACCAGCCTGGCCAACATGGTGAAACCTCATCTCTACTAAAAATATAAAAATTAGTAGCGCTTGGTGATGGGTGCCTGTAATCTCAGCTACTCAGAAGGCTGAGGCAGGAGAATTGCTTGAACCTGGGAGGCAGAAGTTGCAGTGAGCCAAGATCGCGCCATTGCACTACAGCCCGGGCAACAAGAAGGAAACTCCGTCTCGAAAAATAAAAATAAAAATTGTATAAGATATATATATAGGCTGGGCGTGGTGGCTCATGCTTGTAATCCCAGCACTTTGGGAGGCTAAGGCGGGCGGATCACAAGATCAGGAGTTTGAAACCAGCCTGGCCAACACAGTGAAACCCCATCTCTACTAAAGATACAAAAATTAGCTGGGCTTGGTGGAAGGCGCCTGTAATCCCAGCTACTCGGGAGGCTGAGGCAGAATAATCACTTGAACCCGGGAGGCAGAGGTTGTAGTGAGCCGAGATTGCACCACTGCACTCCAGCCTGGGTGACAAGAGCTAGACTCCATCACATACACAAAAAAAAGATATATATATATAATCCCCATTTCATACAATTTGTCTTGTTAAAAAGATGGTCACCCCAGGTGTGCCTTAACTCTAAGCAATCCAAATTTACACATTTCTTTTGTTCCAGGAGTCCTCAAGAAGGTCCATCTCCGGACACTGTATGTAAGGTGTATGATGATTAATTATAACAGTCACTATTTCACTACTTATCGAATGCAGATGCTCTACATGCAGCCTCTTTAGTAGTTCTCAGGACACCTGGAGAGGTGAGCAATGTTGCTCCCACTTCATAGGTGAGTAAACAAGGTCCAAAAAGCAAAGCCACTTGCCTCAGATTCTACAGCTAGGTAATGGTAGGACTGGGGTTTACATTTAAATCTGATTAACTTTAAAATTCCATCTTTCAACCATGTTACTACATCAAATGTGTATGCATTTGCTGGGAAAGAGGACCTATAGCTTTTTATGATGTGTAATCAAATTTACTGATGCCTAATTTACATGTGCCACAGCCTTCTCTCACATTTTTCAAAAGGACGTTAACCTAAAAGACAACCTTTTTTGCTCCAAACACAAGGCTCCCTGAAGAATGTTTATAATTGGACTCAATAGCCAAAAGAGAACTTCTAGACCACTTCCTCAGAACCCAAGCATCACATCACTCAGGCGGGTCCCCCCATCCTGTCACTCACACAGATCTCTTTGGAAAATTCCTCATTCCTACTCCAGCTCCCTACCTCCTCACAGCCAAGTCAAACACTGCTGCTACTGCCCCTTCTTCCAGGCAGCCCTCCCTCCTGTTCCACTGAACTCCTGTAGCTCTGCCTCCCATACTGTCCCCATCTTATAATCCATTTGAGTTAGTGATGGGCTGACTTCCTCACTAGACTATAAGCTACTCGAAAGCAAGGATCACATCTGATTTGTTCCTGTTTCCCACAGAGCCTGGTAAAACAACAGGTATTTAAGTATAGTACAGAATGAATAAACACTAGATCATCTTAAAACCATCTGGGTGCTTTTTTTTTTTTTTTTTTTTGAGATGGAGTCTTGGTCTGTCGCCCAGGCTGGAGTGCAGTGGTACCATCTCAGCTCACTGCAAGCTCCACCTCCCGGGTTCACGCCATTCTCCTGCCTCAGCCTCCAGAGTAGCTGGAACAACAGGCGCCTGCCACCATGCCCAGCTAATTTTTTGTATTTTTAGTTGAGATGGGGTTTCACCGTGTTAGGATGGTCTCGATCTCCTGACCTCGTGATTCACCCACTTTGGCCTCCCAAAGTGCTGGGATTACAGGCGTGAGCCACCGCGCCCGGCCTCTGGGAGCTTTAAAAAACAAACAAAAAAAGCCCGGGCCCGACACCCCAGGGAGCCACAGTCCATGCCTGACTCAGGTGTATATATTTAAGAATTGCCCAGGGGGTTGTAATGAGAAGCCAGGGTCGAAAGCCATCCACTGAGCCCAGTGCCCTTATCTATGAGACGACATCTGCTAAACTCACAGAGCTGCTGAGTAGATGGGCCAGTTGCCACATCTCAGGGGGCCTAACAGGGTTGGGCACACAATTGGTGCTCCAGAAATAGGGAAGAACAAACGAAGAACGACGAAGTTCAGCTCTCTCACTTTCCAGATGGGAAAATGGAGGCCCAGGAGTGTGATGTCACTGGCAGAGGCCAGACAACAAAAGTCAATGGAAATACTAAGATGTGAATTTCTGGAATCTGGCATACAGTAGGCACTCAATAAATGCCAAGGTTACAGTGAGCCCCAAGTCCAGCTGTGTGACTGGGACTATATTTCTACCCTCTTCCCCTTCAGCCCAGACAAGGCTGCGGATGGGCTACAAGTTCCAACGGGGTCAGCAGAGCCCCAGAAGGGGTAGCCGGCACCAACCCCCTGGAGGCCACTGGGCAAGAGGGTGGAGGGGTGGGGTTGCGGGGGATGGTGGTGAGAGGATGCAGGGGAACGCTGTCCTCCAGAGGTGCCCCCAGCCCTCACCTTCGCACTGGTAATTACTCCATAGGGAGAGAACTCTTTCCTCAGTTTGTCATCATCAATGGAGTCGTCCAGGTTCTTCACGTACAAGTTCACACCCTGGAAGGAAAGGGAAACTGCTGGATGGCCTCCTCCCCTCCAACCCCAACTGCCTTGGGGAGATCAGGGGGCTGACACAGGCACAAGGGGCACGGGGAGCCCCACCAGCCCAGCCTCCTGCTCCCTGTCTCCCTCAGCACCCAGGTACCCCTATCCCTCAGCGTGCCCATCACATGCAAGCTGTAGCCCCACATCCCGAATTCCCCTGCAGTTCTCACACATCTGCGCTGGTCCCAGCCTCACCACAGCTATTCCCCATTTCACAGATGGGGCCCACGAGGATACCCCAGGTCCCATGGCAGGCTGAGGTGCAGAGCAAGCTCAAGCCGAGCTCTCCAGATGGTGGATATCGGGCAGCAGGAGGCAGAGCTCCTTGCAGGCTGGCCCATGACCAGACCCCTAACACAGGCAAGCTGCCCCTCCACTGCCTGCCAGCCCAGGAACCTCGGGCACTTACTCATGCTGGTGCCAGGTGCCACTCTAAGCTTTCCCATACATTTTGATTTTTTTTTTTTAAGACTTTTTTTTTTAGGCAGATTTTTGCTCTTGTTGTCCAGGCTAGGTGCGATGGTGCAATCTCGGCTCACTGCAACCTCTGCCTCCTGCGTTCAAGTGATTCTTCTGCCTCAGCCTCCCAAGTAGCTGGGATTACAGGCATGTGCAACCAGGCCCAGCTAACTTTGTATTTTTTAGTAGAGACGGGTTTCTCCATGTTGGTCAGGCCAGTCTTGAACTCCTGACCTCAGGTGATCTGCCCACCTCAGCCTCCCAAAGTGCTGGGATTACAGGTGTGAGCCACCACACCAGGCCACATTTAGATTGTTAATCCTCACAACAACCCTGCTTGAAGGAAACTTTTATCCTTATTTTATGGACAAAACTGAAACACAAAGAGTTGCCCCAGATCGTATAGTGGCTAAGTGGCAGAGACTGGACAACCCAGGCAGCCTAACTTCAGCATCTGTGTGCCTCACTGTTGAGTGACAGCTGCCTCTAGCACCTTGACTTTTCTCCTTCCAGACCTCCCAAACACAACAGTGTGTGAACACACAGAGAGCAGAGACCACACAGTTGTACAGCATAGCATCCTGCTCTCACAGATCACGTAACAAGTATTTTGTTCTGTGGGTCTGTAAGCACCTGGACACGCTGTATGTACATAAGTGGATGTATGTGTTTCTCAGCCTCAGACCTAGTGACATTTTGTGCCAGACAGTTCCTTGCTGTGGCATTGTCCTGGGCACTGTAGGATGTCTGCCAGCATCCCTGGCCTCTACCCAGTGGATGACAGTAGCACCCCACCACCCACACAACAATGAAAATTCTAGACGTTGCCAAATGTCCCCCAGGAGGCAAAACTGCTCGTCACTGAGAACTACTGAGTATGTGTGCACAATTTTTTGTGGATGTGTATATTTATATGCCCTTCTCCATGAAGAATCTAGAACTTTTATCAAAAATTTTAGAGGGGGGCCAGGCACAGTGGCTCACGCCTGTAATCCCAGAACTTTGGGAGACCGAAGTGGGCAGATCATCTGAGGTCAGGAGTTCAAGACCAGCCTGGCCAACATGCTGAAACCCTATCTCTATTAAAAATACAAAAATGAGGCCAGGCATGGTGGCTCACACCTGTAATCCCAGCACTTTGGGAGGCTGAGGTGGGCAGATCACAAGGTCAGGAATTCGAGACCAGCCTGGGCAACATGGTGAAACCCTGTTTCTACCAAAAATACATAAATTAGTCAGGCATGGTGGCATGCACTTGTAATTCCAGCTACTCAGGAGGCTGAGGCAGAAGAATTGCTTGAACCCAGGAGGCAGAGGCTGCAGTGAGCCAAGATCACACCACTGCACTCCAGCCTGAGTGACACAGCAAGACTCCATCTCAAAAAAACAAAACAAAAACAAAAACAAAACAAAACAAAAAAACAAAAATTAGCTGGGCATGGTGGCAGGTACCTGTAATCCCAGCTACTTGGGAGGCTGAGACAGGAGACTTTCTTGAACCCAGGAGGCAGAGGTTGCAGTGAACCGAGATCATGCACTGCACTCCAGCCTGGGCAACAGAGCGAGACTCTGTCTCAAAAAAAAAAAAAAAAAAAAATCTTTGAGGGTTTCACTTCCCAATGAAGTTTTAAATTGCACTGATCTACAATATTCACTTTAATTATTAACGCCATATAATCCAAAGGCTGTCCAACATTCCAACTTTTGGATGTAACATATTTGGCCTGATTATTCTCAACCAGGAGTAGGATTTCCTCTAGGGGCATTTGGCAATATGCGGGTTACTTTGGTTGTCTGAGACTAGAGGATGCAACTGGGATTGAGTGGGCCGGGTTGGATGCTAACCAGTCCCACATGAAGGATTATTCTAACCAAAAGGTCCCCAGCACCCCTACTAACTCCTATCATGGTTGGGCTGTGCCCAGTTTCTCACTGTTACAAATCAGGCAGTGGGGACCATCCCATGCTCGTTCGATTCCTGCCTTGAGCCAAATGCCCAGAAGTAGGATGACTAGAAGAAACAGTCACCACTCAGGGCCCCCGACACACAGCTGCTTTCACACAGAGTGGCTGCCACCAGGAAGCCTCATCTCACCTGGTAACGCCTCAGCCGGTCCTGCTTCATCTGCTCAAACCTGCGCTTCAGTTCATTCTGCCGCTCCACGCGCTTTTGGGCCCGGCCCGCGTACAGCAGCCGCCCACTCACCTCCTTCCCATTCATATGCACCACAGCCTGGGGAGAGGAGGAGGGAACATGCTTGGTAACCACTTGGATGTGGCCCTGGCCCAGGCTCATCTTCTGGATCTAGAGAGGCCACCTGCAAACCGGACTGGCCACACTAGCCGAGAATAATCAGTACCAGGACAAAGGCCATTTAAGTATACCCACTTTGGCTCACGCCTGTAATTCCAGCACTTTGGGAGGCCGAGGGGAATGGATCACCTGAGGTCAGGATTTCGAGACCAGCCTGACCAACATGGAGAAATCCTATTTCTACTAAAAATACAAAATTAGCCAGGCATGGTGGCACATGCCTGTAATCCCAGGTACTCAGGAGGCTGAGGCAGGAGAATCGCTTGAACCTGGGAGGCAGAGGTTGTGGTGAGCCGAGATCGCACCATTGCTCTCCAGCCTGGGCAACAAGAGTGAAACTCCATCTCAAAAAAAAAAAAAAAAAAAATCGGACTGGGGCTGTATTTTAAAAAACAAAATTGGTGGTCGGACACAGTGGCTCACACCTGGTAATCACAGCACTTTGGGAGGCCAAGGTGGGTGGATCACTTTAGGTCAGGAGTTTGAAACCAGTCTGGCCAACTTGGTGAAACCCCATCTCTACTAAAAATATAAAAATTAGCCAGGCATGGTGGGGGGTGCCTGTACTCTCAGCTACTTAGGAGGCTGAGGCGGGAGAATCCCTTGAAACTGGGAGGCGGAGGTTGCAGCGAGCTGAGATCGCACCACTGCACTACAGCCTGGGCGATAGAGTGAGACTCTGTCTTTTTTTTTTTTTTTGAGACAGTTTCGCTCGGTCACCCTGGCTAGAGTGCAGTGGCACGATCTCGGCTCACTGCAAGCTCCACCTCCCGGGCTCACGCCATTCTCCTGCCTCAGCCTCCGGAGTAGCTGCGGCTATAGGTGCCCGCCACCGTGCCCGGCTAATTTTTTGTATTTTTAGCGGAGACAGAGTTTCACCATGTTAGCCAGGATGGTCTTGATCTCCTGACCTCGTGATCCACCCACCTTGGCCTCCCAAAGTGCTGGGATTACAGGCGTGAGCAACCATGCCCGGCCGACTCTGTCTTAATAAAATAAAAATAAAAATAAAATTGAGATTTGCAAAGTTTCCCATATTTAAAATGTAAATATGACCGGGCACGGTGGCTCACGCCTGTAATCCCAGCACTTTGGGAGGCCAAGGCAGGTGGATCACTTGAGGTCAGGAGTTCGATACCAGCCTGACCAACATGGTGAAACCCCTTCTCTACTAAAAATACAAAAATTAGCCCAGCATGGTGGCAGGCGCCTGTAGTCCCAGCTGCTCGGGAGGTTGAGGCAGGAGAATCACCCGAATCCAGGAGGCAGAGGTTGCAGTGAGCCAAGATCATGTCACTGCATTCCATCCTGGGTGACAGAGTGAGACTCCGTCTCAAAAATAAATAAATAAAAATAAAATAAAATAAAATGTAAATATTTATATATTCCCATATTTTAAATGTGTATTACTAAGTGAAAGAAGCCAATCTAGGTTACATACTCTCTGTTCCAGAAAAGGCAAAACTACGGAGCCAGTAAAAAGATCATCGATTGCCAGGGGTTAAGGGGCATGAAGGAATGAAGAGATGGAGCACAGGGGATGTTTAAGGCACTGAAAGTACTCTGCATGATACCGTAATAGTGGATACATGTCATCATGCATTTGTCCAAACCCCGAGACTCTACACCAAAAGTAAATCCTAATGTAAACTTGGGACTGTGTGTTAATGATGTGTCAAAGTAAGTTAATCACTCGTAACAGATGTAACCCTTGGGAGCAGGACATTGATAATGGCGAGGCTGTTCATGTGTGGGGCCACGGGGTATACAGAAGACTGCCGTACCTTCCACTAAACATTGCTCTGAACCTAAAACTGCATTTAAAAAAGAACTTTAAAAAATTAGGTTCTAACTGCAACTACACATGGATAATTTGAACCAAGCAGCAAGCATAATTCTTTCATAATGGCATGACAGCATCGTCAACATCCTTACTTTGAGTTGTATTTCATGGCACAAAATAATCCTCTTTGCTAACTGTGAGAGCCTTTCAGTGTGTGAAGATGGCGTCTCACTGTTTTTGCCCAGCTGGTCTCGAACTCCTGAACTCAAACAGTCTTCCCACCCAGCCTCCCCAAGTGCTAGGATTACAAGCATGAGCCATCACATCTGGACAGTTTTTAAAAAATTAGAGACAGGGTCTTGCTATGCTGCCCAAGCTGGACTCAAACCACTGGGCTCAAGGGATCCTCCTGCTTCAGCCTCCCATGTAGGCCGAGATTACAGGTGCACACCACCACACCTGGTGGAAACTGATTTAAGTGGTCAGTTGACAAGTAAATATTTTTATATAATCATGACTTTTGCATCCCTGCCTAAATATTCAGTTCTGCAGACCTCAGGGCTAGAAGTGACCAAAGAAGAAAGAAGCCCTTGGCGTTTGCACCACAGGAAGGAAGGGCTCTGCCTGCTTGTAGGACTCTCCCACCCTCTTGGCTTAGGCCGGGGAGGGACTTTCTTCTCCTCCACAGGCAGCTGGGACCCTCTTCTTAGTCCCAGCTCAGTCCCCCTGCCGCAGAACAGAGCCATGGGGAGGCTCTTACCTTCTGGGCTTCCTCATGCTTCTCAAAGTTGACAAAGCCAAAGCACCGCGAGTGACCGCTGTTGTCCCTCATCACCTTCACACTCAACATCTTCCCTGTAAAGGACCAACCTGGCTCAAAGGGGAGTCTGGCAAGTCCTCAGGAGACCCCAGGAGGGCCCCTCCCCCCTATCAAACTTTGGAGGGGAAGAGGAAAAACAGTCATACCCCCACTCCCTTGGGGACACACCCACCAAACTGGGAGAAGAGGTCCTGCAGGCCTTGCTCGTCCACATCCACCGGGAGGTTCTTCACGTAGATGTTGGTGAACTCCAGGGCCCGCGCCCCCAGCTCCGCCTCCCGCTCCCGTCGAGACTTGAAGTGGCCCACAAAGCTGTGGACACACCACAGTGGCTGATGGCTGTGGACAGCTACCAGTCATCAGCCACCCCCATGCCAACTCCAGCTTAACTGCTGCCCTTCTCCAGGCTTACATATCCCTCATCAGGAAACTGGGTAGAACAAAACTCCTTAGAATATCCCCAAGGCCCGGCTACCTCCAACAGCCAAGATATTATATTATGTTCTAGAGCTTGTCCCCAGCAGGTTAAGAAGGTTTCATTCTTGTGACAAATGCACACATAACTACTACTATGTATCAGGCAGCTGAGAGCACAGAAGAATGAGCCTGGGAGTCAAACAGACAAGGGCTTGAATCCTCACTCTGCAGTTGCCTAGCTGTGTGATCCTGGGCAAGTTACTTAACCTCTCTGAGCCTCAGAGTTCATTGCTGGAAAATTGGGACTCAAATTCTCATCATAGGGCTTTGCTTATTGACATGTATTGGGTGTACTGGGGAAGCAAGGTTAAGTGAATTAGACGCAGTCAATGCTAGTGTTGCTATGGGGGGCATTGATTAAAATCACTTAAATACAAGATTAATTTTATTTTTACTTATTATGTTTTTGACACTGAGTTTCACTCTATCACCCAGGCTGGAGTGCAGTGGTGCGATCTCAGCTCACTGCAAGCTCCGCCTCCCGGGTTCAAGCGATTCGCCTGCCTCACTCAGCCTCCCGAGCAGCTGGGATTACAGACATGTGCCACCACACATGGCTAATTTTTGTATTTTGGGTAGAGATGGAGTTTCACCATGTTTTCCAGGCTAGTCTTGAACTCCTGACCTCAGGTGATTCGCCCTCCTTGGCCTCCCAAAGTGCTGGGATTACAGGTGTGAGCCACCGCACCCAGACACAAGATTAATTTTAAAAGATCATTTCCTAGTTCATGTGAACACATCTAGGAAAGTATCCCAGATTTTAAAAATGAAAATAAAATCTGATGGTATTTTTAGCACGTTTAGCACAAAGTTGTACCAGGCACCACAATTTGAAGAAAACTGAGTGGCAAAGGTAAACTTGAGTAAATTGGAGCTGACAAGAGTATTCTTCTGAGCACTGGGAAAGCCCACCGAGATTTGTTTGACAGGTTGACTGAACCCTGCCCCGAGTAACCCTGGACAAAATGACTCTCAGTGCATCCCCCAGCTCAAAGCCACCTTCTCTCCACAGGCCTGACCATGGGGGCTGGCCCCTCAGATGAGCAAAATAAAAATTCTGGGCAGGGAACAGCCAGAGGCAGATTCTCTCTAGCATCTGCCTCTCAGTTTTCCCATCTGTGTAGTGGGAATGATATCAAAGTTAATGGTAGGATGAGAGCAAGCTAAGCATATGCCTACTTTTCTTTCCGCCAAAATCTCATGAAACAACACAAAAGGTTTAAAGAAAAAGCCAGGTGTGGTAGCTCGTGCCTGTAATCTCAGCACTTTAACACTTTAGGAGGCTGAGGCAGGAGGATCACTTGAACCCAAGAGTTCAAGACCAGCCTGGGTAACAAAGTGAGACCCTATCTCTACAAAAAAATAAACAATAAAAAAAATTAGCGAGGTGTGGTAGCATGTGGTCACCTGTGGTCCCAGCTACAAAGGAGGCTGAGACAGGAGGATTGCTTGAGCCAAGGAGGTCAAGGCTGCAGTGAGCTGTGTTGGTGCCATGTGTATCTAGCCTGGGCTACATAATGGCAAGACCCTGTCACACACACATACACCCCATACTGAGAAGGCTGGAACACAGATGAAAACACTGAGTCCATTGATGATATGACCATTAGCCAGTCCCTCTAGAGTTTTAAAATCACCACTTCCTTTACCACTCAGAACAATCCTCTAATGCAGATCATCAGCTCCATCTTTATGTCAGGAAAGAGTCCCTGAGAAGGTGAGCAGCTGCTCTGAGGTTGCACTTCTAGGAAGGCTGCCTGCCACTCAAGTGCCTGGTGCCCATTAGCAGCTTGAGGGTAGCATCGATTCCAAGTCAGTGGTGCCATGCTTCTGTCCCTGCAGCCTCCACCCTCCCTCGGGCCCAGCCACTCACACTTTGCGGTCATTCAGTAGCATCCCGTTCATGGTGTTGATGGCCTGCTGTGCGGCCTCATGCGTCTCAAAATGGACAAAGCCGAAACCCCGGGAGCCATGCTCGTCACACACCACCTGGGCCACAGGGAGGAAGGACAGGAAGAGTACTGACAGAGGGTTCAGGTAGAAAGGAATGGCAAAGGGATCATGACCAGTCTCTGCATGCCTGCTGTGTGCATGGAAAAGGCAATCCTGCATGTTAGGGATGGGATATGGAAGCTCAGAGAGTGCCACCACTCAAGTTAACGGATTAAGGAAGGCTGGGTGTGGTGGCTCATGCCTGTAATCCCGGCACTTTGGGAGGCCGAGGTGGGCATATCACTTGAGGTCAGGAGTTGGAGACCAGCCTGGACAACATGGTGAAACCCTGTCTCTATTAAAAACACACAAAATTAGCTGGATGTGGTGGCGGGTGCCTGTAATCGCAGCTACTCAGGAGGCTGAGGCAGGGGAATTGCTTGAACCCAGGAGGCGGAGGTTGCAGTGAGCTGATATCGCGCCACTGCACTCCAGCCTGGGTGACAGAGTGAGACTCTGTGTCAAAAAAATAAAAAGAGAAAAGAAAAAACAGATTTAAGAGGAAGAGCGCCCTCGCAATGAACACAGGTTTCATCTATACTGCATACCGGCTTTTGATTGTCTTCCTAAGGCAATGGGCAAAAGGGTTAGGGTCAAACCCTCATATCTGCATCCATGTTTCTATCAAGAAACTAGAAACAACCTGGGTATTCATCAAGGGGGGGCCTTGATGGTACATTCACACCAGTATACTGCACGTGCAGAGTTGAAGAGAATGTGGTTGGTTACATGGCTGACAGTCTTGTTAAGTGAAAAAAAAAAAAAAAAAAAAAAAAATCTGTTCGGGCTAAAGTAGGCATCTACACATTGGAAATTTTGAAAAAGACACATAAAATGTATTAATATTACTTTTGGGGACTAGGGCTGAAAGAAATGGAGTCTTCTTTTTCACTTTCTTCCCTTCCACATTGTTTAAACTTTGCCAATTCATGAATTACTGCAACAACAACTCATTTCAATTTTTCTTTTTTTTGAGAAGGAGTTTCACTCTTGTTGCCCAGGCTGGAGTGCAATGGCACAACCTTGGCTCACCGCCACCCCCGCCTTCCAGGTTCAAGCGATTCTCCTGCCTCAGCCTCCCGAATAGCTGAGATTACAGGTACATGCCACCATGCCTGGCTAATGTTTTATATTTTTAGTAGAGATGGAGTTTCACCATGTTGGCTAGGCTGGTCCCGGACTCTTGACCTCAGGGGATCCACCCACCTTGGCCTCCCAAAGTGTTGGGATTACAAGCTTGAGCCACCGCACCTGGCCTCACCTTTTTTTTTTTTTTTTTTTTTTTTTTAAAGATGCACAACATCCTATTCCCATTCTGTAACCCTCCTAACTCAGGTCAACAGGACAGAACTTGAGAACGGGGAAAGACCTTCTAGTTCATGTAGTCCCCATCCCTCTTGTTGAACTCACAGAAAGACCACTAACCCCCACTTCAAGGTGACTGTGGCTCCACTCATCCCTGTGGCTACAGGCTCAGCTCAGCTAGTGGCATTTTCTGCCTGGATAACAAGCACTGCCTCCCAGCCTAGCTTCCACACTACCACTGGGATGCTCTTTCTAAAATGTAATTCTGACCACATTCCTTCAGTCTCTAGTAGCTTCTATCCACAGAACTATATCAACTTGGCATTTGAGGCTCCCCACTGGGTCCTGCACAACAAGTCTTGCTTCCAAACCCATGCCTTGCACATACCCCTCCACCTCTCTTACTGAAACAGGGTTCTTCCACTTTCAACTCAAGCCTCAGATCGGTCATTCGGATTTAATCACATTGACTGGGTCCCCACTGTGGGTCAAGAACCTGCCAAGGGCATTACATACCTCCCTTGTTATCTATGCCACGAGAATCCTTCCAAGCACCTCTTAACCCCTGAGCCCCAGAGGGAAAATGAGAATAAATGACTTGTCCAGGATCAGCCAACAGAATTAATTCTTTGATTATTATAGTTATCACTGAGAAGCTGCAGTGTGCCAGGCACCCTTTTAAAAGGAGTATACATGTATGCAGAAAACCTAACACACAGAAAGTACGTGATAAATCTGCCATTATTATTGTGAAGAACTTAATACACAAGTGAAGAGTCTCTTTCTTCCTTTGATCCTCAAAGACAGGAAACGGCCCCGTCTCTCTGTCACAGATAACCCTTAGCGCATTACTACATCTCCTGAAATCTACCTGTTCCTCTGAGCCACAGGGTTAGCCTCCTTTTGACCAAGAATTTGAGGGCTCTTATTGAGAACTTAAGGATTATGCTTGGCACACAGTAGCACTTGATGAAAGTTCTAACACATAGGCTACAAAAACTGTCCCCATCCTCCCTAGAATACCAGACACTCCAAAGGCTACAGGGTAATCGATCAACCATCCTCATAAAATCTAGAGGCAGAACACCCAGGTTTAAGTCCTCTGTTCCGGACATACTGACCTGCTACATGGCCGCTGATCCTCAACATCTTCATACAGAAAGTCAGAGAAATAATCAGAATCCTTCTCAAATGATATACATCCATTGGCTCAACAGATATTTATTGAGCACCTAATATGTGTCACATCTTATTCTAAGTATTGGGATACAATAATGACTAAGAACAAGATCACTGATGGAACTTACATCTAATGTAAGAGAATCTTAAAAACAAGATTTAATCACTTGATTGCCATCATGGCCCCAATTAACGGCCTTCCTGTAGCCACATCCTTCATCCTATAATTTCTACTCCCCTCTCACTTTGAATGTGGGTTGGTCTTGTGACTCGCTTTGGTCAATAGAATGTAGTGAAAGTGGCCAGGTGCGGTGGCTCATGGCTGTAACCTCAGTACTTTGGGAGGTCAGGAGTTCGAGACCAGGCTGGCTAACATGGTGAAACCCACCCTGTCTCCACTAAAAATACAAAAATTAGCCAGACATGGTGGCTCACACCTGTAATCCCAGCTACTCAGGAGGCTGAGGCAGGAGAATCGTTTGAACTCAGCAGGCTTGAACTCAGGAAGTTGCAGTAAGCTGAGATCGCGCCATTGTACTCCAGCCTGGGCAAGACAATGAGACTGCATCTCAATTAAAAAAAAAAAAAATGTAGTGGAAGTGATGGTTCCAGTTCTGCATTCAGTTCTCAAGAGGCCTGGTGTGCTTCCACTCTTGTTTTCTGAGCCCCTGCCATTGCCATGAGAATACCATGAGAATAGCCTGGACTAGCCTGCTGGAGGACAAAAGCCAATAGGGAGGAAAGCTGAGATGTTTCAGCCAACAGCCAGCCACTCCCTCATATACCCAGTGAGAGCTCCCACTCAGCTTTCAGTGGGCATAGGAGGGAACCCAGTCAAGACTAGAAGAACTGCCCAGCTGAACTTTGCCCATTGCCAACTGTGGAATTACGAGCTAAATAAATGATTGTTGTTGATAGCCACTAAATTTGAGGGTGGTTACACAGCGAGAGCTGACTGATACACAGGTAATGTCTGATCATTCATGGAAGATGAAACTGAAAGAACGGCTACCATTCAGGTGCTTGCTGTTCCTGAAACTTGACTGAAAGGACCTTGTAAACTGTAAAGTGAGGTGTTGCTTGTCATCCCTCTACCAGGCAGGTAGTTGACACTGATCCACCCAAAGACGTACACCCTTCATCCTCTACCTTGCAGGAGAGGATGTTCCCAAAGGTGGAGAAGGTATCATATAAAGCCTTGTTGTCAATGGAGTCCTCCAGGTTCTTGATGAAGATGTTGCCCACACCTGACTTGCGAAGTCCTGGGTCTCGCTGGGACCACATGATGCGAATAGGCTGGCCTTTGAGCATTTCAAAGTTCATTGTGTCCAGTGCCCGCTCCGCTGGACAGAAGGAAGAGGAGAGAAATGAGCAAGTTAAGGGAATTTTCTTGCCTTGATAGCCCACCCCTCCGGGTGCTTAACTGGGAGTCAAAAAAAGAGAAAGTCATTGTCTGGGTCCCACCTGAGATAACAGCCTGAAGGCTCAGGAAGGATAAACTGAGAATTAAGTGTGTATGGTGCTCCCCCCACCTTCCAGTTATGATCTCATTCAACTCCCTGTAGCCACATGAGCATGGACTCCTGCCCCCATTTTACAGATGGGAAAACTGAGACTAAGAAACAGGAAAGGTCTGTGGCCGTGTCAGGTCTATTCTGGCTTCTAAAGTACACTGAGTGGAAAAGAATGTCCATATGAGGTGGGTGGATCACGAGGTCAGAGGATGGAGATCTTCCTGGCTAACACGGTAAAACGGTAAAACCCCGTCTCTACTAAAAAAATACAAAAAAATTAGCCGGGCGTGGTGGCGGGGATGTGTAGTCCCAGCTACTCGGGAGGCTGAGGCAGGAGAATGGCATGAACCCAGGAGGGGGAGCTTGCAGTGAGCTGAGATCGCACCACTGCACTCCAGTCTGGGCAACAGAGCAAGACTCCATCTAAAAAAAAAAAATAAAAGAATGTCCATATGACAAGGGGTGGCAGCACTTTGAGGAAATTAAAACTCAGAGGTGCTGCAGGGCAGAGCTGAGGTTACCTATCAAGCAGTCAGGTTCTGGGGAAAGTGAACATTACCTCTCTGAGCCTGCTGCTCACCTGTAAAGGGGGAATGATGATAATATTACCTACTTTTCCTAATAAAGGGAGATATTACCAACTACCAGGTTGTTGGAGGGACTGAAAAATAAAGAAGGTATTCAAGGTGCCTTGTTTGTAACTTTGTACCTGGCACAAAATCATGTCTGTCTCAAAACAGCAGCCAATGCCCAGCCTCCGGCCACTGCTGCAGCCTGTATCCCTCCCGGGTGATACATGCGACCTGTTTCAGGGAGTCTACTAGCGCAGAGACATGGCGAGGGGCTGTGGGGAACACAGTGGAGCAAGTTTCAGGAAGCTCGGCTTCTCCACCTAGTCTTATCATAAATACACGGGGACAAAATCCTTCTCTCTGCAGCGAGGTTTCCATCTATGAGGTGGGGCAAAAAAACCAAGTCCCACTTCATTCACAGGGCTTGGAGGAAGGGAGGAAGAGAGGAAGAGGCAGGAGGTGGAGCAAAGCAGAGCAAAGAGAAAGGTGTCCAGGAATCCAGCTCAGTAAGGGGCGGGGAACCGGCCCGGCGGAACAACCCCTTCCCCAGCAAATCACCCACTCAGGGAACGGCCTGGTCCACCCAGGTGGCCTGGCGCAAGGGATCCTTCTAGTGGACTCCACTGGGGTGGGCATTTTTTGGGATTCTGGAGTCTTAGGTCAGAATGTTAAAGGCACTATTTTTGTTGTTGTTGTTGTTGTTTTTGAGATGGAGTCTCGCTCTGTCGCCCAGGCTGGAGTGCAATGGCGCGGTCTCGGCTCACTGCAACCTCTTGCTCCTGGATTCAAGCGATTCTCATGCCTCAGCCTCCTCAGCAGTTGGGACTACTGGCGCCAGCCATCATGCCCAGCTATTTTTTGTATTTTTAGTAGAGACAGGGTGTCGCTATCTTGGCCAGGCTGGTCTCGAACTCCTGACCGCAAGTGATCTGCCCTCCTCGGCCTCCCAAAGTGCTGGGATTACAGGCGTGAGCCACCGCGCCTGGCCTTATTATTTTTTTTTTTATGGTTATCACTTAAGAGCGTTTACGAGGTAACAAGTGATACAAGAGATAATTTCATAGACACCAGTTCTCCATTCTTTATGCTATCGGAGAATAAGCCTTAGCCCCATTTTGCAAATGAAAAGGTGCGGAGGGTGAAGCCTTGCCCAAGCTCACACCCTAGTGGCAGAATGCCCTTGAAACCCGGTGCTCTTATCTTCATCCCTCCACTCTCAACAGAAGTGCAAGGGGCAAGCTCTAATCAATGCTATCAGCTCTGAGAAAGCGGCCTTGCGGCCTGGAGGCAGCGGTTTTTCAGAGCCCGTGCTGGTAGAGGCGCCCAGTGCGGATCTCACGTAGCGCTGGGAAAGGCCTGAGCCCAAGGCTGGGCTCTCCTGTCTCCCCGCTCACCAGCTGTGTCGCCTTGGGCATCTTCCTCACCAGGTGCTTTGAATCTCTCATCCTCACAAGCACTCTGTAAGGCGGCTAGGACCCCCAATTTCCAGACAGGCATCTGAAGCTCAGAATGGTCGAGTAACTTGCCCAGAGTCACACAGCTGCTGGGCTTCTATCTCTGGTCCGCCTGACCCCTCTGTATCTGTTTTCACTCGTCCCTAATCTCTCTCCTCTGCAGAGGAATAGCAGTAAGCCACACTAATTACCAATTCCCGTCTCAGGGGCCAGGCCTCTGCCAACGCCTTGTTATCTTTGAGTCTCTGTTTCCCCGGCTGCAAAGTGTAAGATTAAAGCGCAAGCGGCCGAGTTCCGGCTTCTGTCTGTCCGCCTGCCTGTCCATCGGTCCGTCCCCTCCCGCCCCATTCCCGGGGCTCACCGTCCGCGGGCTGCTGGAAGTTGATGTAGGCGTAGCCCAGCGAGCGCCGGGTGGCCACATCGCGGCACACGCGGATAGACAGGATGGGGCCGGCGGGAGAGAACTTCTCATAGAGCATGGCCTCGGTCACGTCGGGGTGCAGATCGCCCACGTAGAGCGAGGCAAGCGGGTAGCCCGAGCCGCTGGCGTTCATGGTGGGCAGGGGGCCGGGGCCGGGGCTGCGGGGCAAGCAGGAGCCGGGTCACCCAGCGGCCCCGCGCTCAAGCGGGCGGGAGCCCTCCTTGCCGGGCGCGGGCCAGCCCCTTCCCTTTACCGCCCCCGGGTCCCTGCGCACCAATCGTGGGCGCGCTCGGACGCCCCTCCCCGGGATCCCTCCTGGGCCCGCACCCCACCTGCGAGCACTTGGGGATCTAAAAGCTACAGGTGGGGACACCTCTGACCCCGCCCTGGGAGGCGGGAAAAGCCTTCAACCTGGACTTGAGCAGGGCTGCGCGCACTTGAATGGAGCTCTCAAAACCTCCCGTTTTAAAAGGGCCGGGACTGGGCCGAGGAAAGGACGCAAGGGATTGGGTTCTAACCCCGGAATAGGTCATCGTCTTTCTGAACCCGTTTCCCTTCTCTGTAAAATGGGAATGACTCCCTCCTGACAAGAATGAAAGGAGACCCAGACCGCGCTTTTTGCGTTAATTCCGAACAGGCCACTGTTTCAAAGCTTGTGTAGAGAATTTTATCCTGCTCCATTGAAGATGTCTTCCTCCAAAGACCCTGATCCAGTCCCACCGTTTCTCACCAAGGACGGAAATGGCTTTGAGAGGTGAGAACTGGAGACCACTAAGGCCTTTCTTGGTACTGGCTGATATTACCAAGACCCCTTCCTGGGATATTCCCTGTCCCTCTGCTAAGCCATTACACATCCATTATACCAGGGAGGTTCACTGAGTTACTTGTGGCTCAGCCTAAATGCAGACAGTTGGGACCTAATAGCAGAGCAAGACCTCAACAGCAAGACTGTCTGAGCTTGCAGCGTCACTCTATCTGTGGTATAGGGACATTAAAAACAAGTCAACTACTCCATTGAACACCAATACTTCACTTTTCCTCTGATAGGACTTTCCTGGTCTCACTGATCCAACAAAGCAGGTAGGCCCCCACTAACCTTTGGTTGAGTGTGGCTTCAACAGGTGGAACAGCTCCCAAACTAGGGACAGAAGGTGCCCATCTGGCTGTCCAGCCTCAGAGTGGCAAGGAAGCACTAATTCTAATCTTGGGCTAAAAAAAGACCTCTCTATCCTGGTATTTTTCTCTACTTGTGGCAGTGTGGATGTTTCCAGAAGGGGCAAATCCCATGAGGAACCAGCTCTGCAGGCCACCATACGGTATGAGGACAGGTGAGACGCCAGCTTGGTGATGACCAAGCCTTATGCAACCATAGGTTACATATTTCACTGGCTTAGTTGTATCTCAGGGTTAAAAAATGGGGAAGGGATGGGGGGCTTGAATACAATGCAAAATAACTGTCCATACGAAATCTTAGAAGTCACTAAAGAGGACCTAATACATGCATGGTTTGGTGTGGAAGGTAGAGAGATACCAAGTAACGGGTGGAAAGAGCCTGTTTAATTAATGGTAATTTCTTCCCCTGTATAACACCTTGACTTCTGGTCCTAAATAATGAAATAAAACTGTTTGCCTATTCTTAAAGAAAAAGAGAGTTAAGTGTGATCAGAATAGTTAGCTAGGTCTGGTAGCAACACAGATGGTGGTGACACATCAATTCACAGGCAACTAACTGATAAAATTTTTATTTCACTTTTGAATTTTTACACTTTTCCTGATTATTCTGTGTAAGGTGAAACTAGAACTGTTTAAAAGACATACACAAATCTAGTACATCAATAACCAGGGATTTTTCTTTTTTGCTATACTATTTTCACAACCACGGGTGTGCTTGCTAGGCAATATAACCATCACAGAAGCAAACATTAGGCAGAATACTGGTAAGGAAAAACAAAGCAAGAAAAGAGCTACCAGATATACAGACAGGCTTGGTTCCACATTCACTACTGCATTTTCAAGCGCCAAGTATTAACTGCACATTTTTGTTCAGCTAGAAAGGAGGGATTTTTTTTTGTTTTTTTTTTTCTCTTTTTTTGGTTTTAAATCAGTGCATAAATTTTTCTTTTCTCATTTCAGCAGATGGACAAACAGATGGACTCTACAGCTAGGTGGAATATTAAAGGTAGAGGGGTGATCCTGTGAGACTGACAGGCCTGACTATTCTCAATTCTCTCCACTGCAGTATCCACGCAACTTCCCTGACTATAGGGTCTCCTTAAACACATCTGAGCGCTGAGCTGGATGAGTGCACTTGAGAGACCTGGTGACAGGCACAAAGAGCATGATCAGGGCCAGCCTCAATACAGGGAGGAATCATGGATATTTAAAAATACTTTTTTGATTCAGATCCTGGTATGACTGAAGAGCAACACCGTGTTGAGAACTGGAGGAAGACAGAGCTCTGGTGCCAGAAGCTCTTCTCAACTCTTTAAAGCCAGGCTTGCTCACCAAGGTGCTCAGTAATGTCTCTCACCCCTGCCCATATATAGCATTAAAAAGTGAACAAAAGACAGATAAAGATAGAATTCAAAAAAGAAAAAAAGTAAGGAAGCAGAGGGACAGAAACTTAGAAGAGAAAACCAAGGTCAATAGTCAAAAAGGATGGTGGGAATGAATGTATAGATTTCAAAATTTAAAAGCCCCGAGCTAGGAAGAACCTGAAAACTGAGTACTCCTCAAGTGAAAGGCAATCTCTGCAGAACGTCATTCCTTTGTTTTTGTTTTTGTTTTTGTAGATGAGGTCTCGCTATGTTGCCCAGGCTGGAGTGCAGTAATTCACAGGTGCAACCATAGGGCATGCAGCCTTAAACTCCTGGGCTCAGGTGATCCTCCTGCCTCAGCCTCCCAAACAGTTGGGACTAGATGCACGCACCACCACGCCTGACTCAGGACATCATTCTTAAAGGTATTATCCAGGAAACAGATAAGGTCATTCATAAAACACACGGCTTTTTTTCTTTAGCTCAGTGTTAACAATGAAAATAGATTCCACTATTGAAGCACAAGTTGCAAATTCGTAACATAGTGAACATACTGCTGTAGGAAAGGGGGTTCAGTCGGGTGTGTTATATGAGCACTTGAACTTTTCAAGGTGTCATAAGCCAGTTATCTGCCACAAAGAATTTCCATTTCAGGAATCGAGTTTCCTCAGAGGAAGACACTGTGGACATTTGTGGTAATGAACTTTTAAGTGGCAACAGCCCAAACAGATCAAATGTCTTTAAGCTCCGAACAACGGCAGCATTACTGAGAATTACCATTAAACTCAAATGCCAAATGATGTGTGTCTCACTCCAAGTTCCAGCATCACAATATAATCTCTATAACTTTCTGTACAACTTTACAATGGAATTGTATTTCAATGATTATTTTGATATCAGATTAAACTTTCCAAAAAGTTACACATAATTCACGTCTATTTTTTCTACCAGTAAGAGTTCTGCTAAATTACAAAACCCCATAATCACAGTGTTCAGTTTTTAAAAAATTAAACACACAGTAATCCTGTCAATGTTAATCAAAATCAAAACTTCGGAATGCCGTGGCATTTATGTGACCAATCTGAGTTTTAGATACAAATACCAGCTGTTTATCCCGTGAACCATTTTTCCTAGGCTGAGGCTGTGAAAAATCGAAAGTCGACGTACGATTCTTTTTTTTTTTCTTTTTTGTTTTTATCGCACAAGGGATATATGTGGAGGGTACAGAGTGACACTGAACAGATCACGAAGCACGAGAGACATTAGTTCTCTCCCTCCCCAGCATCTCCTTCGTCTCCCTGGTTTTCCGATGTCCACAGCTGCAAGAGAAAGAAAGTATGATCAAAGCAGGGCTACTAAAAGTTGCCTACGTAGGTGGGTCCAGTATGTATAATCTTATCTCAACAGGTGAAAATTATTCCTGTGTCACTGCAGACAGGGATGACTGCAAAGGTCAAAACTTCAGCAGTCATTTATAACAAATTTAACAACTTAAAACTGTATATTTAACAGGGCACAAATCCCCTCTTGAAGATAATAGTGAATGATTAATAAATAGGTGAATAGGACAGAGACTATAAACCCTGCGGAAGTAGTACTTACAGTGAGATTGTCCCTAAGTAACTGCATGATCAGAGTGCTGTCTTTATAAGACTCTTCATTCAGTGTATCCAATTCAGCAATTGCTTCATCAAACGCCTAAAACAAAGAGCCTTTAGCAAAGAATTCACAAGTTCTCTGGAGCTAGTTTAACCCACTTTTTTTCTGCTAAGTGAATATAATTTATCTTCTTGTTCAGTACTTTGGAGGAACCTAGGCTATTATTACCCTGTCTGTTAGCTGTTTCCAGCAAAAGTATAAGGTATGTTTACAAAGCACCAACCAACAATGACAGAAATTCCGAGATAAGAACTTTGCTATACCTAATAAGCAAGCAGTATTACTGCTAACCCTAGCACAGTCATTCTGGGCAAACTCATGGTATTTTTTTAATTACCAAAGACATTTCTAGCAATCTTCTATTTAAAATTATTTTTAAAAAAATTTTTGTTTTAAACTAGAACCCAAAAGGTCTGGATACAAGGGATACAGTGAAACTCCCATCACTAAATCTGATTTAAGTGATGAACTTTAAGGCACCTTTCCCAAATAAAAATTTTTTTAAAAAGGTGTGTGCATGTTGAGAGACTACAAAAAAAACGTAGAAAAGGCTAACGGAAGAATATGGAAGGTAATCCAACACACAACAAGAATGTGGTGTGTATTTCTTTTATACAACTATAATCTCAAATCTTGGTACAAGAATGACAATGTATAACCAAGGCCCAAAGCTTGGCAAGAAACAACTAACTACATTCACCTGAAACTTTCTACAGCCACCCCACAAAACACAGTAATGAAACAAAAGTCAGCAGTAGGTATTGAGAATGAATTTAAAAAGTAACAGATCTGTATTTATCTCATAAAAGATACACTCCCACCCCCAGAAAATCTTTCAAAAGAAGTCCAAGACAATGAGTATGTTCAGGAATAAAAAGAAGTTAATAACACAAGCACTGTTTTGCTATGGTTAGATAGCACAAAGGGTCTTTCTCACCGTTTTTGCCAGGCTGCAGGCCTTTTCAGGAGAGTTTAGAATCTCATAGTAAAAGACTGAGAAATTAAGTGCCAGACCAAGTCGAATTGGGTGTGTAGGCTGCATTTCTTTCTTACTAATTTCAAATGCTTCCTGGTAAGCCTGCTGGGAGTTCGACACAGTGGCTGTAACATAAAGATGAAAATATTAAAGGCTCGGTTCTTTCATAGGTATCACACATTGGACCAACTATCAAATTATTTTCTTAATCCCAAATTGGGCAGCAGCAATGACCTAGCAAATGAGGTGTCAGTGTCTCTGCCATTCAGTTATACATTTGTTAGATATTTATTCTAAACCAAGTTGTATATTAAATGCTTTGGGGGAAAATAATTATGGCAAAGTCTACTAAAGCAGTTAAGAAATGCAGTTATAACCTTTAACAATACAGAATGTGAAAAACGATATGCTCCAGTGCAAAGATCACAGGCTTTAACTTTAATTCCCAACTCTTACTCCATCGGTCTGTGGCTTGGGCAAGTAAAAACCTCCATAAACCTCAGTTTATCCGAAAAATGGGCAGCCTGCCACCTAACTCGTAAGGTTGTGTGAAGAGAAAGTGAGACTCGAAAGTACTTGGCACATAGGCACTTAATAAAGTGTGGTTAAGATTATCACCATCACAGTAATACATGTGATAAAAGCAATGCATCACTAGGGTAGTTTCATACTACCAAGTATAAAAAGTTTCACCACTAAAAAGAGAGCTAACAAATAATACTCAAGATAAAGATCTTTTTAAATATACTGCGCACCAGATTTTTAATGCCCTCCATATTTCCCTGTCAGATAAATTTTTATTTGCCCAGCCATGACCCCGTTCATCACAATGCTGTAGTCTTTTAAATTCTTAGTACTGTGACATTGGTGTCTATGGCAAACAGACAAAGCAAAATTGTTAAAAGTCCCTGTGAACAAAGACTGGCTTCATTACTGGTCAAATTTCTTAAGATACTACTTACTTTGTTTGTTGTCTCCAGATGCCACTTCAGAAAGATACCTAAAATAATCTCCTTTCATTTTCAAGTAGAACACCTTACTTTCTGGTTGTGTAGCATTGGGAATAAGATATTTGTCCAACAGCTCCTAAAAAATGATCCACATTAAGAATTTAGAATTATTCACAAGATGTTAAAACTATGAGATTCAAGATATACACTACTGCTTCTAAATAATTTTTTGGAAGATTAAAAAAACACCAATTTTCGTCCAAGCTACTAAATGTTGTTTAGCCCAGGTCATAACAGCAGATGCCTGTATTCTTCTTTTAAAAATCACTTTGACCATCCATAGGGGATAAAGTATAGCCATACAATGAAATGCTTTGTAGGCCTTTAATTAATGATGCAGAGCTACACCGATAATGGAAAGGCTCTCAAAAGAAATCTGAGTGAAAAAAAGTAGATTACAAATACCACAAGAATCCTATTTTAACATTAAGATACATATGTGTACATGTTCACAAATACACAAGGGAAAAGCCTGGAAGGAGTATGTTAATAATGGTTTTCTGGGTGGTAAGATTAGAAGTGATTTTTACTTTCTTATTTATATTCTTCTGACTTGTTCTCCCCACCCTTTTTAAACCCATAAACTGGTATTACTTCTATAATTAAAGGGGGAAAAAAATCTTTCCTTAGGAGGAAAAAGATGATAATACAGCAAAACTGCCAAGAACTAAGTTTAAAGTCAATCTGACCTGGGTAGAAATCCCTCTTCTGCCACTTATTATCTGTATCTGTATGACTCTGGACAAATTACCTAATCACCTTGAGCCTCAGTTTCCTCAGCTATACGAAGGGTCATCTTCTAGGGTATAGCCATCTTCTACGGCAATTATAATGATAAGGAAGTTGACATACATAAAGCGCTTAACACGTTGCCTGGCACGTAGTAAGCACTCAAAGAGTAGCTAATACTATTAATAATAAATTCCTTTAAACATTTATGCTTACAACAAAAGTAGTTCTGAAGGAGTCCAAGCTTCGTATACAGAGCAATATTTTCGAAGAGTTGTTTTAGAATGTGGCATCCTGAAAAACTGGTTAAGAGGCAGTAAGTACCAAGCTCTTCTTCACATTCTTTCAGATGCTCTTAAAAGTTGGTCTACATTTCATGAATTATGGAACTTTCTTGCCCTTGGAATGCATGACACACTTCATCTGAATACCAGATGTACCTAACATTCAGGAATTAGTGCACCATTAACAAACCCCCAAATTACCAACAGGCAACAAATTTAGTCATGACACTCTTATGCCATGAGTCTAATAAAAAGAGAAGCTCAATGCAAAGCTAGTTATAAGGGGATTTAATCAACCAAAGTGAGAAGATGCAGGGGGCGGTAGTCGTTTTAATATTCTTTGTAGACAGACAGTGTGTAACTCCTAATGGGTTAGGGATAAGGGGTGCTGCCTGATGGCTGACACGCTTTGTACTGGTTTTCAAAAGGAGTCATGGGCAGTAACTAGGAAAGGGGGCCAGCAGGGAAGGAGGTAGGTCCCCAGGTGTGAATTCCTTTTCCCTTCAAAGCAGCCCTCACTGTTCATTTTTACCTGATTTCACCTGGAAGAAAAAGAAAGTTCCCAATGGGCTCAGGATGTGGGGGAAAGGCATTATGAGTATGATTTGTTTTAGAGTACGTACCCTTCCCATTCAATCCCAAGTGGCGGCCAGAGGGAATCAATCATCTGACTAAGGCTTATGTAAAATACAGGAGAGGAGGAGAGGAGAATGCCCCAAACACTCTGAACTTGGCTCTGGAATGCATGCCAAACTTGATGGATGTGCCTAACTTTCAGACCAAAGCAGGACAGTGCTTACAGTGTGAAGGCATGACTGGGGAGAGGCTGAAAGGCAGCTCAGCTTTTTCATCTCCCTCCCCTACTGGTGATGACATCACTACTCTGACTAATATACACAATAGCCTATCTGTGGCTGTATCTATTAAAATCCTGTCTATCTGGCCTCAATTTTATAAGACGGAGGGATGCTGAATAAATGTCACTGTTTTTCACAGGTCTTTTTTATAAGAGAGGAAAATATCTCAGAAGTGATGTACAACCTCTGATCAGGCAATAGGTGACAAAAATAATATTACATGCTTAAAAATTAGTTGTAAATCACTGGCAGCTTTCCAGTATATTCAGACACCTCTCTCTCATAAGCTGTTTTGAGAGTCTGCATTTATACATTAAATTAATACTATTTAGAAACCACTGTTCAAAACAGAAGCACTGGCCACTTACCAGAACGTCATTGCAGATGTCCTGCAGTTCTGCCTCTATCTTCTCACGGTACTCTTTGCCCATCTGCTGCTTCTTCTCATTCCGCTCTGTTTTCTGCTCAATGCTGGAGATGACACGCCAGGAAGAGCGGCGGGCGCCTACCACATTCTTGTAGGCAACAGAGAGCAGATTTCTCTCTTCATTGGAGAGTTCATGCCCCTGTTCTGTGACTGCCTTCATGGCTGCAGCCATATCATCATAGCGCTCAGCCTGCTCAGCGAGTTTGGCTTTCTGTACCAGCTCACTTTTATCCATTGTCATTCCCTAGAACAAGAGCAAGAGAAAAAGAAAGAGCAAATGTCAGGCTTCGTGGCCCAGGAAACATGTGTGTGAATCTTCTTCCAACCCATCTGGATAGCAGCATACTGAATGTGAAACATCTCGTTCCAAATGCCATCAACAATACTGATCATATATTAAACACTTCTAGGGTTTAGTACTTTGCTAAGGCGTTTATATTATTTTGGTCAAGTAATCTTCCCAAAAGTCCCACAGAGTAGGTATGTTCGTAACAACTCCTTTCCCCTTCTTATGGGTGAAGAAATGGAGGGTCAGGGAAGGCAAGTGATATGCCCAGAGCAACATGCAAATAGACGGTAGAGAGCCAGAACTCCAGCTCACATCTATCTGCCTCTAGAGCTTTTGTTTTCTTCCATTAGCCTAATTCACCTGCCTGGCACATAGAGACTGCTTAATAACTATTTCTTTAGAAGTTTATGCTTACTAGCCAGGTACGGTGGCTCACGCCTGTAATCCCAGCACTTTGGGAGGCCAAGGCGGGCAGATCACGAGCTCAGGAGTTTGAGACAGCCTGACCAACACAGTGAAACCCCATCTCTACCAAAAATACAAAAATTAGCCAGGTGCGGTGGCAGGCACCTGTAATCCCAGCTACTTGGGAGATTGAGGCAGAAGGATCGCTTGAAACCAGGAGGCAGAGGTTGCAATGGGCCAACACCGCGCCACTGGACTCCAGCCTGGGCAACAGAGTGAGACTCCGTCTCAAAAAAAAAAAAAAAAAAAAGTTTATGCTTACTATATATATGTCCTTGACTTCTCTCAGTAATTGTCTGGTTTGTCTGTTTTAATGACCTTAATCCAACTATATCCTGTAATACAGGAAGTCCTCTCTTCACTGTCCTGTAAGGAACTCTGGTTTTGACTAACCCTGTTTTTTCCATAGTACAGGAAAAAATAAGTATGAAGACTGCTTCCACCAATCCTGAAGCAAAAGATATGATTTTAAATGATCTATCTGGCTGCACCCATCAAGCAGTAGATACCTGAAAGATGGGAAAGATTATTATCATATCTTCTGTAATCTGCTAACTTTGTTACTAGGACACACTGCACAGGAAGAACATAAACTAAGGGCAGTCAGACTTGGGCTCTATCTAGCACTAGCTCTGCTACTTACTTACAAGTGGCATGACCTTGGTTAAATCACTTAACCTGAGAGCTTCAGTTTCTTTACCGGGCAATGAGAACACTACCCAGGGCTGGATGTGGTGACTCAAGCCTGGGATCCCAGGAGTTCAAGATTATCCTGGCAAATTAGTCTCTAACATAGTAAGACCTCATCTCTACAAAAGAAGAAAAAATTAGCTGGGTGTGGTGGTGTGCACCTGTAGTCCCAGCTAATCAGGAGGCTGAGGTGGGAGGATCACTTGAGCCCAGAATTCCAGGATGCAGTAAGCCATGATTGTGCCACTACACTCCAGCCTGGGCAACCAAGTGAGACCCCTGTCTCTAAAAAAAAAAAAAAAACAAATAACACTACCAACTCTTTTAGTGGGCCTGTTATGAGGAACAAAAGACCTGATACATGTGAAGGCACCTTGAAAAATATAAAGCATTATATAAAAATATCAGGCACTAATTTTGTATATGGTATAGGCTGCAAGAGAAAGGGGTATATAACAAGATGTAGAGCAACAGAACTTGAAACCATAACTGAATTCATCTGAACCATAACTGAGTTCATTTAAAGTTTTTCTGAAATAGACAAAAATCCTAGTGACTTCAGTTTATCAATTTATCAAATCCATACACCAACCAGTGAATACCTCTTATCAACTCACCACAGTCAATTCCCCACTGCAATAATCACAATAATCACCATTTACAGAGTACGGTGGGTAATTTTAATAAGTAATTTTTGGATAAAATAATTGAAAAGTTATTTACTAAACAAGAAAAGTTAATTTTACGTACTGTTGGTTTAAATATCGATATATCAATCTGTGCCACACAGTATAAAATACGCTAATATCTTGAAGTATAAAAACATGAAATACTACTTTAGACAGTAGTAGTAATGTCAGGTTTTTTTGTGTGTTTTATTTGTTTGTTTTTTTAAGACAGTCTCACTCTGTCACCCAGGCTGTAGTGCAGTGGCGCGATCTCAGTTCACTGCAACCTCTACCTCCAGGGTTCAAGCGATTCTCCTGCCTTAGCCTCCTGGGTAGCTGGAATTACAGGTACTTTCCACCATGCACAGCTAACTTTTGTATTTTAAGTAGAGACGGGTTTTCGCCATTTTGGCCAGGCTGGTCTTAAATACCTAACACCTCAGGTGATCTGCCCGCCTTGGCCTCCCAAAGTGCTGGGACTTACAGGTGTGACCAACCGTGCCTAGCCAATGTCAGTATTTTTAAAACAAATTCTTTCATTACTATGTACATGGTATCATAATTTAAGGCTCTGAAAATGATTATTTTGTTTGGAGACGGAATCTCACTCTGTCACCCAGACTGGAGTGCATGCAGTGATGCGATCTCGGTTCACTGCAACCTCCGCCTCCTGGGTTCAAGCGATTCTCCTCAGCCACCCGAGTAGCTGGGACTATAGGCATGCGCCACCACACTCGGCTGATTTTGTATTTTTAGTAGAGACGGGCTTTCACTATGTTGCTCAGGCTGGTCTCGAACTCCTGACTTCAGGTGATCTGCTCGCCTCAGCCTCCCAAAGTGCTGGTATTACAGGTGTGAGCCACCGTGCCTTGCCTGTGCTATTTTAAAATTAATCATTTTCGGCCAGGTGCAGGGGCTCATGCCTGTAATCCCAGCACTTTGGGAGGCCGAGGCAGGCGAATCACAAGGTCAGAAGATCAAGACCATCCTGGCTAACAAGGTGAAACCCCATTGCTACTAAAAATACAAAAAATTAGCCAGGAGTGGTGGCACGTGCCTATAGTCCCAGCTACTGGGGAGGCTGAGGCAAGAGAATCGCTTGAACCCAGGAGATAGAGGTTGCAGTGAGCAAAGATTGTGCCATTGCACTCCAGTCTGGGCAACAGAGCCAGATTCCATCTCAAAAAAAAAAAAAAAAAAAAAAAACCAAGAAAGTATGACCTCCACTCACAAAATGGTTTTGCCTCAAAAGTCATTTCTGTATTTTCAAGAGAGAAATTCTACACACAGGGCCCTATCATCTAAAAATGTTTTAAGGGAGCACAATAAGATACACTCAAAATCTAGGTGATTCAGAAAGAATTAATTCTCCAGTTCCTAACTATGATTTTTCTTCCTACTATTATCTAAATCACATGCAGAGCTGTGTCTTATATAAGGCTCACTAATTGTAAGCTTACACTCAGCGAGGCAAGTCTCACTTTGATCCATCTGACATCTTCACTCACAACACTAGAATGAAGCTAAGGCAAAGAGAGTAACCCTCAAGAAACATTCCATTTGTTCCCTTCTATTTCCCAGAACCCCCACAGCAGTTAGAAGAGGCCATGTGGTAGTTCTGTCCAATGAAAGATAAGTAGAAATGATGCTACTTCCAGGCTAACACTGTGAATATCCTACATGTGGCTCCCCAGGCTCTCTTCCCTTACAGCAGCCATTGAGAAGGCCATGTATTCTAAGTGGTACAGTCATGCAACTGCAGAGTTTTTGTCAGTCTGAGTCCCTGGGTGACCGTACAGTGCAAGACTCCTGCAGACCTGCATTGGACATGCAGGGTGAAAACAAAAGAAACTTCTGTTGGGTTAAAACATTGAGATGCTGGAGCTGTTGGTTACCACAAGACAACCTGTTCTACTCTAATACAAGGACATCAAAAATACTCTATCACCTTAAAATTGTATAGTCGGCCCTCTGTATCTGCAGGTTCCAGATACATAGATTCAACTAACCGTGGTGGCAAATAAAGACGGAAAAAAACACAAAATAAACAAGGATCTTCAGATTTTGGTATCCCCGGGTTACTGGAACCAACACCCCCCCGATACCAAAGGATAACCACTGTCTCAATATGTCTAACTTTCTTCACCATAAGGTCTTTGAGAGCAGGATAATAAATATCTTCATCATTAAATAACCCTACTTCATGGTTCCTGAAAGTGCCAGGTACACCAGAGAGAAGCCAACTTTCAATGACCCAACAACCTTTAGAAAATTTCCAGTCTGTAGAGTAATTCGAAGTTAGAAGTCACTTAGAGGCCCACTTCAAAGTTCATAAAACAGTACCTGTGAAACTCTACCTATGGATGACTCCAAATCATAAAGTACTGGCCAAAAGCCAATTCACAGTTAAGCCATCCCATGTGGTATCATAATGGAGTAATAAAGGATTGCTATTGCTAAATAATTCCATCAACCTCTTCAGCTCAACTAGGTCCCGAAATTAAGCTACTCCCCTTTTACTTCTCTCCTTCTCAAGCATTAAAAGTTAAATCATACTACTCCAAAGAATCTGGACTATTCAATGCGACCTCCCAAAGATGCCTTCCCTATTTCCTAAAATAAAATGTACCCTTTTCTGTTTGGGGCCAGCTGTTTTATGCTTCTCTGAGATTACTGCAAGATTTCTTAAGAGATTGAGAACCATCATGGCAAGATAAGACTGAATGCACACCTTTTAAAAATCTGTATCCATTTATCTGTTTCAAATGTTTTTAATTATACACATACAGAAACAACTTACAACAAACAAAATCCATAGCTAAATGTCCTGATGGCTACTGCTTACATAACTTTTGACTTATATAACATGGATTTTGAAGCAACTAGACCAGTTTCAACAGGAAATGGGTTACACAACACCCAGCAGTTTGGAGGAAAGCAGCAAACAAAGGAGAAATGAAATTGTTCCTATTTCTATGTCTACAATAAATCTCCCATCCAAAATCTTGCCCTAGTGGCACTGCTTTCAATCACTCATTACCTACAGTCCCCTCCATGCCTTTGCTATAAGACCCATTTTCCTATAACTCTGATCAAGTCACTTCCTGCTCAATATTCTTTAAAGTTCCCTGATGCCAAAAGCAGAGTCAGATTTCCTCCCCTATCAGTGAAAGCTTGTCAGTCTATCTTCCAGACCCCCACATCATATGTGTTTCTGCCAAAATGGTTTTCTTACATACAAAGTATGTTTTTCTATCTTTGCTCACCAAGCCACTCCCTCTAACCGGGATGGCTTTTCCCAAATTTACTCTGCATACAAGATTCTTCACAGTGTGGCTCAGATACCATCCCTTCCATGAACCCTTTCTTAAGCTGCTTAAGCCACAGCCACATGTGCCTATTCACTTAAAATGTGGCTAGTGCCACACATTGAAATCATATTTTGTTCATAATGGGTTAAGTAAAAACAAAATTAATTTCACTTTAAAAAAATTTTTAAATGCAGCTACCAGAAAAATTTAAATTACATGTGGCTTACATTCTATTTCTACTGGACAGCACTGCTCTAAGATGAATATATTCTCACAAAGCATTTCGCTGATATCTGTCAATGTCTTATCACGTTTCTTCAGTACTAAAATTACTTATATAGTATCTCCTCCTATTTCCCTTCCTACACCATAAGCTCCTTTAGGCATATCTCCCACAGCATCCTGTACATAATGGGTAGGAATAAGTATCTGCTGAATGAACTAACTGATCCTGAAATGTAAGCATCAAACTGCAGAGTTGGAGAGTTCTCCCTTTTCTCAAATAATTCAAAGCACCTATTAGCCTCACAAGCATATTAAATCTTCATTACATTTGTACTTAGTTCCCTGGATTTCTGTGCCCTCTGAAATTCAAAGAGTAATTCCAAAATTACTCTTCCAGTTAGGCATGGCGGATCACATCTATAATCCCAGTGCTTTAAGAGGCCAAAGATGGAGCATCACTTGAGACCAGGAGTTCAAAACCAGCCAACATAGTAGGACCTTGTCTCTACAAAAAATGAAGTATTAGCCAGGTGTTGTGGCTCATGCCTATGGTCCCAGCTACTTGGGAGGCTGAGATGGGAGGATCGCTTGAGGCTAGGAGGCCAGGGATGCAGTGAGCCATGATTGCACCACTGCACTCCAGCCTGGGTGACAGAGACCCTGTTTCAAAACAAACAAAAAATTACTCTTCCTAAATTACCTCTAGTCTTGCCTTTGTCCTTACCCAGTAACTTTCAACGACTCCCTTTGGGCTACTCCATCAAATTTAAGCTCTACCTGGCTTTCAAATTCCTGATAAATTGTCTCCTCTTTACTTGTTTGGCTTTCTCATCCACTATTCTCCAACATGTACCTTTCTCTCAGGCTAGCCAGCACCGCATGCTCTATAAACACCATGCTCAAACATGTCTGAAACTGTTTTTGTCATCTAGCATGCTCTCCTATTTACTGCTTGCCTATCCAAACTGCATCCATTCATCTAGGGCTACAAACCCTTCCCTGACTGCCCTTACCTTGCCTATGACTCCGAATATGCTTATAGCCTATTACACGGTCTAGGGCTTCTTTATGTCATTCTATGATACAGATGAGTACTGTAACATCTACAGCTTCACTTGTGTGCCCTCAAAGGAAAGCTTCATATTTGTTTCACATTTAATGCTTACAACTGTACTAAGCACAAAACTCATATGCAAATGAATATCAAGTTTTTCTACAAATCATTATTGGGAGAGCACAAGGAACACAGAGTACCTATATGTAGTACAGTCAGAAGGCAGCAGGACTGTGTGACACAGTAAAATATGCCACTATACAGCCATGTAAGCATGTTAAATCTCATTCCAATCCATAAAAAAAAGATGGCATCTACCTCAGGAAAGTTGCTGTGAAGATGAGGGGCAGGGAATTAAAGAATACTAAATGTGGAAATTTTCCTTGAAAAATGCATAGTGCAAAATCAAACTGAAGTACTATTATTCTTCTCCACGACTATTACACTGTAGTAGTCCACAAAACCATAAGCTTGAATTTTCTTTTCCAATATATAATTTTGTGAGAAGTAAAAGCAAAAATCTAGATTAATCTTGTATAGATAGTATGTTATGTTAAAATGAACACACATGTTAACTGTAGCTGAAGTTTATCCGTTAGTTTCTAATTGAATTTTCTAGTGATACGCCATGATGGTTTTTAATCAAGACCTACTGTTGTTCCAAGACTTTGAATGAGGTTCCCACTAAAAAAAAAAAAAAGTCAGCAAGATACTCTTTATTTGTCTCCTAAAAAGTTTTTGAAAGACTATGGTCTCATCATCAGGCCTGGCACCACTACAGAAGCGTCAAGATACTGGGGCAGGCAAACTCATTAGAGGCCACAAAGGGCCCAACCCTGCAGTAAGTCAAGAGATTTTCCTTGTGCTGGGCACATTTCAGGAAGAGACTGACATGCTTGAGAACAGGAGCTCTCCAGCACACCTACATGATGATGATGGCTGTCAATCTGTTCCAAGCCACTGGATGCAGCAAGTCAGGACTGGGAAGCATTTGTTGATAAACGCAGAGATTGCTTAGTGAAAAAATGGAAGCAAATCTAAATATCCAACAATATGGGAATGGTTTAAAAAACAAGGAGATTGGCCAGGTGCACTGGCTCACACATGTAATCCCACCCAGCACTTTGGGAGGCCAAGGCAGGCAGATCACCTGAAGTCAGGAGTTTCAGACCAGCCTGGCCAACATGGTGAAACCCCATCTCTACTAAAAATACAAAAAAATTGGCCGGGGTGATGCAGTACTGTAATCCCAGCTACTCGGGAGGCTGAGGCAGGAGAATCACTTGAACCCGGGAGGTGGAGGTTGCAGTGAGCCAAGATTGCGTCACTGCACTCCAGCCTGGGCGACAAGAGTGAAACTCCGTCTCAAGAAAAAGGGGGGTGGCGGGAGAGATAGATGGTACAAGATTACGTGGCCATCAAAAGAAGAGCTTTAATGTCATAAAAAGACTTGAAGAGCAATGGAGGCTGGGGGGAGGAAGCTGCACAATAATATTTTATTTCTGTAAAATATCCCCTCAAGAGCAAACAAACCCAAAAAGAAAGGTTAACACCAAATGGTTAACACTGGCTGTCTCTCTGGGTAATAACATTATTATATCCTCATTTTCTTATCTTTCTGAATTTTCTTCAAGTATGTATTACTTTTTAAAAATTTTGGTACTATTTATTTTTTTAAGAAAAAAAGTGTTTTTCTGTTTAAAAAGAGAAATCAAGAGTGCAGATAAACAGCTATGAAACATAATTCTAAAGGTACTCACAAATCTAGGAAACAGCCTAGCCCCTCTATCTCAATTCCTTCCCCAAGGGATATCTTTCTAGTCAGGCTCAAAATACTGAGAAGTTATTTCCCAGTGGCTAGAGCAGATATCCTAGGATAAGAATCAAAAAAGAAAGAAAAGAAAAAGAAGACTACCTATTGCTAATCCATTTTTTTTTATAAAGGCACTGCAAAGACAGAGTTGAAAATGACAGCTGTAGCCTTTAAAAGTGAACATGCTCAATTCTAAAATAATAAGCTTTGAGCTTAATAATTTGCTGGAAATTTCAAATGAGGACTCCATTATTATATGTCAGGAATTACCCAAGCTCTATACATACAAAATATATGGTGGGGTCTGCTTCTAGCAAGCCTTACATACACATCTGAGCTTCTAAAGAGAAAGTAGGTGATTTTTCTACATTTCCACATTATAACTTATCTGAATCTGTTTTCTCAGTGTTTAAAGGAGACATTAATAGCTATCAAATAAGATAATGAATGTAAAATGCCCATATAGTGTTGGTTAGAATAAAGGCTCATAGCCATTCTTATTCTTTATTCTTAAGCTACCTCACAAAAATGTAACACATATAATCCAATGTATGCTGAAATAACTACAAAATGAAAAACTACCAAATTTCTAAGAACTCTTTGGATTACTGAGAGGAATTTAAAAGAAAGCAGTGTAGTCCTCCCCTCAGCGAGCTTAAACTCTAGTGGTAGAAACACAAGAAAAGAGCACATGTATATCTATTATGCATCAATTAAAAAAAAAAAAAACAGCACATGTTTAAGGGTTATAATGCCTCTCCTTAGAAAAGCAACCAGACAGAATTAGAGGAAAGAGGTTTAAAGGTAGCTAGGTCGTGACTTAAAAAGACATGTTATTAATAAAGTGCATGTATGTTTTTCTAGATGAAATAAAAATCAAAGGCCAAAGCAGATAAAGAAATGAGAACAAGGAAGAAAACTGACAGGAAAATCTGAAAAATCTAGGCTCAAATGTTTCAATGGGGTAAGGAACTGATCACATATTCTGAACAGCATTCACAGATGTACCATTCTAGATAGAGCATCCACAGCACTGTAAAGTAGAAGTTTTAGTTCTGGAGTCACTCTGCTGAAGAAAAATCAGATGCCAAGCTACTGCAGGAGGGACTGAGAAAGTCAGTGGGACCAGGTGGTTAGTGGGTGTTACCCAGAAAAAGTTAAGCACTCCTGGCTCTCAGAGAAAACTACTCACTAAAAAACACCCACTATAAAAATGTCTGTGTGCCATTCTACACATAAAATTTAGAGTCCTGTAATAAATTTAATTCCATTCAAACATTTGCAGGTTCTTTGTTAGGAAACAAAACACAGCATATCTGTAATACAAAGTCCTTAGCACTATGTCCAGTGAACACTGAATTTGGAGAGAAACTGCATTTCTATTATTTCAAAATCCCTTCCCCTCTTTCATATCAGTTGTTGAATTTCACTGCTAATTATGTCCAATTAGCCATGATTAAACGTACTGAGGGTGTTAAGTGACAGGCGCAAGTTTACACATGTGACTTAATGGTAGATATGACAATAAATTGACTTCTTGACTTTAAGTAATCAAACCAAAAGACACTATGTTAATTCTGATCCATAAAGACAGTCCAATTGGTTGACCTTATGAATAGATTTCTACAGTTTGGGGCCCACTGACATATCGAAGCCAATCAGTCTGAGTTACCAGTACCGCACACCAAGTCCATAGGCTATGTGACCTCTGTGAATCTGTTTTCTCATCCATAATACAGGCAAATCTCGGCTGGGCATGGTGGCTCATGCCTGTAATCCTAGCACTTTGGGAGGCCGAGGAGGGCAATCACTTGAGGTCAGGAATTCAAGATCAGCCGGCCAACATAGTGAAACTCCGTCTCACTAAAAATATAAAAAAATTAGCTGGGTATAGTGGTAGGCGCCTGTAATCCGAGCTACTTGGGAGACTGAGGCAGCCTGAAGACGGAGGCTGCGGTGAGCTGAGATCACGCCACTGCACTCCAGCCTGGGCAAAAGAGCGAGACTCTGCGGAAAAAAAGGTAGGCAAATCTTCTCACTAGGGTTCCTGTAAGGAGTAAACCTGTTTATGATGCTAAACATTAAGCACTCGAATAAATGGCAACCACAGTACATTCCACACAAAACTTAAAAACAAATGGTCAGCCAGTGAAGGGAAACTTACCATGTACCTCATTTATTTTACACGTACTCTGCTTCTGAAAGACTTTTAAAAGAAAGGCACATAAAAATTTCCCTATGCCTATTTCTAAAATGGCCCTTATCACAGTTTACTGCAATGCAAGTGTCTCTGCTGGTTCCCACACTGGACTGTGAGCTTAAGGTAGGAATCCAGACTTGTATCTTTGGACTCCCAATGTGGAGCACAAGGCCTAGCACACTGAGTGACTACTTGATCACCTGATGCATTCTTAAAAAGTGAAAAAGCAATTATCTCCTATGTGGACAGAGGAAGGTAGTGCACATCTGACCTATAAAATATAGACTGTTTTTATAGTCTTAGATTACTTTTTGAAAAAAGCCAGCCAGCTCTAAATCAGGAGGCAACACTATACATTTTGACTAATACTTTTCAGCTACCAATCATTGTATTTATAGATTCAAACTGACTTTTCTTTTTTTCTGAGATGGAGTCTCGCTCTGTTGCCCAGGCTGGAGGGCAGTGGCGCGATCTCGGCTCACTGCAAGCTTCATCTCCCAGGTTCACACCATTCCCCTGCCTCAGCCTCCCAAGTAGCTGGGACTACAGGCGCCTGCCACCAGGCCCAGCTAATTTTTTGTTAGCCAGGATGGTCTTGATCTCCTGACCTCGTGATCCGCCTGCCTCGGCCTCCCAAAGTGCTGGGATTACAGGCATGAGCCACTGAGCCCAGCCAATTCAAACTGACTTTCAACAAGCCTTTGGATTACTTTCTGTTCATCTCCTCCATTCAGAAGTCCAATCAGTTCGCTATATAAAAAGTTCACTATACAAAAACCCAAACCAGCTAACTCGTTTAGTAAATAATAAAAATATCCATCCATCATTTATGGCCTGCAAAGCACTCAGGGATTCCTAGAAACGCATTTGATCCTAAGTATCCTATGAGGCAGGTGACATCGTCCCCTTTTATAGACGCAAAGAGTCAACTCATTCAGGGTCACACAGCTATATATGGCAGGTCTGGGATCTAAACCAACATTAATTTAAAAATTAATGTTCTTGCCTTTATGTAACCCTATATCCTAAAGATTAATTATGATCTCCAAAGCTCATTTAAGGAAAAGAGAATTGCCAATTTTTAAAAGAACTATACAAAGTTGTTACAGTGAAATTTTAAAACTGGCCTATTAAGCTAACATATCTACCTTTAAAAACAAAAACAAAATCAAGGAGTTAAAAACAGCATAAAACATGCCAAAGACTCATCAAAATGTCAAATTTTAAAGGAAAGCTCTTAGCTGAGGGCAAATAATAATAATAGGACTCATATCTACTTTATTGTAGCCTTCAATCTTCTTGTCCTGATCAAGGCCATTCGGAAATAACTTCCTGTTGGTTCTCTTAGGGAAAACAATAAAATAAACTAACCAGTAAGGGAAAAACTTACATAATAAAGAACTGGCCAGAATTTAAAAAAAAAAGAAGTCAACTAACCTACAATCTGCTAGGAATGACTTGAGGCCATTGATCATTTACATCTCATTATGAGTATTAGATACACATAACCATACCTCTATTAGAAAATCTTTTAGTAGAGAAAACAGTAATATGATTGGCCTTCAGCACACATATCATGACACAGAAAGCACTTTTAGTCTGTTTCCTCAAGTATTCCCCTCAGAAAAATTCCCTCAGAATCCAGCTCGTTAGTTTCTCCATCATGACATACAGATGACTGCTAAGATCATATTCACATAGAGATCAAAAGGATTCTAAAGCTTAAAGGTTGCTATTATATAACCATAATTTCTTGCCCCTTAAACTAGTGAACTGTCATCTTTCCCTAGAAAAATGTAGAAACAAGGAACTTAAAAGTACCTTTACAAGGAAATTTTAGTTCATTCTCTAAGGTACCAGCATTTAAAGGAAAACTCAGTTTGTTGGCACTGAAAGAGTAGGTAGCACAACAGGATGTTTTAATTTAGAAGTTTTTCTCTATTTATGTAGATATATTTCCTCATTTCCTCCTTGCCAACAAAAATAAGAAAAATCTGATCATCTACTGATAAAGTAGTATGATAAACAAAAATTAATGGTCATAATCAAATTCTCTTAGATGAAGAACCTAACATTCTATGCCAAAGTAACTGATGACTTTCTCCCTAGTATGAAGCAAGTACTAGAAAAACTGGATTGTTCACAAGCTTGCTTCCTGATGCATGCTAGCAATATCATCCCCACAGGCCAGAATGGGTATATGCTCCACAATAAATCGTCCTGTATCTATCTTCAAAAATAGCTAGTATTCCCATTCAAACGTTTATTAGGATTGGTGTGAAGAAAAATTAAGGACTAAATGGTGTTCACATAAAACATATACATGTGCTGTCTCTACCACACGTAGAAATCTATAATATCATTCCTTACAACCAGATCATCTGGTTTCATTCCTGGTTCTGGCACTTACCTTGTGCTGTGTGTGAGATCTCGGGAAAATTATTCTTCTCAGTGCCTTAGTTTCCTCATCTGTAAATGGGGCTAATAGTCATACCTTTCATTGGTTGTTATGAAGACTGAGCTAATATGCTTAAAGTGCTTAAAAGAAAGCTTAGCACACAGTAAGTACTGTAAGTGGTAATTATTATTATAGACTAATTGTCTGATACCGCCTCATCAGATAAATCACAAATGGATGGATTCTATATAGATGTCCATGAATAGCACATATGCTATGTCTAATCTATACACGTGTATATTCATGCAGATGGTTAAACATCTATTGAACCCCAACTATATCCCAGATGCTTATTTTCATTGAGCTTGTCACAACAAAAATTATCCAAAGCTGCATTACCATTTGCGCTATATAGATGAGAAAATGATTCAGAAAGACTAGATTTGCCTACATGCAAAATAAAGTCACATAATAATATACCATTTTTTGAAAGCAACTTGTGTACAAAGCAGGGTTTAGTGTCATCAGATGTTAACTGGAGAGAAAAAGCCATTAATAGTGAACTCTAATTAAAAAACCAAAAGCTTATATTTAACAATTTACAGTTTATAAAAAAGGCTTAATGATAACCCTGGAGATAAGAAAACTAAGAACCATAGACTAACATGCTGAAGATTCAGAAAGCTGGAAAATATTGCAGGCAAGATTTCAACCAAATTTACCTGACTCCAAGTCCAGTGCTCTTCCTGCTTCTCTATCCACAGCCAAATGGGCAAAATGCACTTTTTGTAGAGGCCCAAATCTCTGGAGACTCTGCCTAGAGAACCAGCATCGTGGGAATTTGCTCAGCCTGGTTTTATAGAGGCTGCCTCCCTGATCTATAGTGCTCCAATTCTAAAATGGCTTCAATATAGCAAGCACTGCAAGACGGGAAATGTACAAAAGATTATAGGGTAGGAGTCATACTCCAGGGGCTGGCAATCCATATTTGCTACTGATGAATGAGGATATTCAATTTGAAAAAAACTAGGTGTAGAGTCTAGGCCAAATCACCTCATTTCTCATAAAGACTTCATCTGCAAGATACGTGAATGGTTTCTTATCTCATTGGAGGGGCAGGCTAGGAAAATAATTCTGCAGTTGCTACAGGATTATTTACCTTCCATTTTGAAAGCCACACTTAAATTTCTAACTTAGGTCCAATAAGACTGACAGGTTGTACACTCATACACTTCGTGTTGCCAAGGACAGGAATCCAAGAAAAATGAGGGCTCAAACAAATGAGATATCCCTAAGTAAGAAACAGGGTACCCTGGAAGCAGTCAAGAAGAAATTCACCAAGAACAAATACTTATATAAATTTCCAACATGAAAACGCAAAAGCTGCAGCGTCCAGCTCCATAAACTGCATCTGTGTCTGGCTTCATATGAACTGACAGAATGAGAAATGCAGACAATTTTCATATTCTTATAAGTGCTTCACCTTTCTGTTTTGGCTTCCGTGGCAGGCTGATTTTATGTTCATAGCATCATCTTGCCAAATTCCATCTCCCACACAGGGTAAGCAAAATCAGGACCTGATGCTATCTAGCCTTACCAAAGAGAAATGCAATGAAGGCAACGACAAGAGACATGCATTTCACAGAAAGGTTGGCAAACTGCTTACCAAGGCTGCCACCTCTGGAAACCTCATTATATGGGAGTTCTCCATTTGCGGCAAAGATGCACTCACCTTCCCACCTCTTCTTCCCTCCGCTCCCCACCCCCCGACCAGGAAGCCACCGGGCAAATTTCAGACCGAAAAACGTGCTAACACACAATATGGGGGAATTTGGGGTAAAGACACAAAAGAATTTGGCATTAAATGACGGTAAATACTGTGGGAAAATATTCCGATTCTCATCCCGATATTTTTTCCTGGGGATCCGGCCTGACTCAGTAATCGGCTCCAACAAACACATTTTCTTGATTCAAACCCAATTCCCTTCCTAGGGAATCTTGGGTCCTGCCAGGCTCCATAACCAGTTAAGGATGATGAAATGGTTTTACTGCAAAATGGGAGGGGGTTCCCCCACTGCTGTCTCCCAAGGTTAAACCCCTTACTCATCCAGGAGGAGTCAAACAGGGGGATTGGGGCTAGAAAACTCACCCGCGTTTGATTAAATTTTAATTTCTGGAAACCGGAAAGCACGGAGCAGAGGTGACTGGGCTGAAGAGGACGGTTCTTGCCGACCAAGACGCAGGGAGGGGTCGCGTGAGGGACCGAATCAGATAGTGAGGAAGAGTCCGGGACCCTCGGCTCCGCTGTCCCTCACGGTGCAGCACAGAGTTGCACCCCGCCCGGCCGGCAGGACCTTAGGCGGCGAGGGAGGCCCGGGCCTCTCCAAGAGGTAAAGGGCCCGGCCCCGGAAACAGGGAGGGGCCGCTGCGAGGCCTGGCCTCGCCGCCGGCGGCCGCGCGAAGCGGAAGAGGCAGCGCACCGCTATCCCCCGGGGCCCACCCGCTGGGCCGCCGTCGTCGCAGCTGCCAAAGAGGGGCTTCGAATTTGGGCCCCCGGGGGCCCCGGTCGGACCCCGCGCCGCACTCACCGTGGGAGGGCTGCAGGGAACAAAGACCCTTCCGAGCGAAGCTCCAAGCGAGATGACCCCTTCCTTCCCAAGCCCACTCCTCAGGCAGCGGAAGCGGTGCCTGCAGTGGCTGCAGCGGCGGCGACTACCCCGGCTCCGGAATCGGCGGCGGCGGTGGCGGCAGCTCCACTTCCGCTCCGGTCACCACTTCCGCTCCGGTCCTGGCCGCGCCCCGCCCCACGCCGTGTTCTCATTGGGCAAGCGAGGCACGGGGTTGCCGCGGCCCCACGGGAGGGGCGCTGACGGAAGGGAGGAGGAAGAAGAACGAAGGGCAGGGTGGCCGCGGCCGGGGCAGGGCGCATGGCCGGGGGAGGGACCCAGGAGGAGGTGGGCGGAGAAGAAGGAAATGGGGCGGGGGAGCGGGAAAAGGAGGTGGGAGGAGAGAGGGCGGAGCTGGGGGGTGGTCAAGATACGGGCTGTAAAGGCACCAGGAGGACTAGGAGTGAGGTTTGGGTGGGGGTTTCCTTTTCTGCTCAGACTGGAAACGCGCCAGGGCCAGGTACGGAGACTCGAGGTTTAGCAGTTCCCCCTCCACCCAGAAAGTAATCCTCACGGGGTCGGAAGCCGATGTCAGTCCTCTTGCTGTGTGCTTTGGGGATACTGGAGCTAGGGAAGAGCAGAAATTGCTCATCCCTCAATGTTCCCTTAATCCTCCTTTCAGTCCTTCGGAGTACTTACTTTTTCTTTCTTTGGTAGACTGAAGAGGCCACTTGAAGTGCCAGGAATCCAACGCACAAAGGTCTTTTTCAAAAGCCTGTGTAGGGCCGAGCGCGGTGGCTCGCGCCTGTAGTCTCAGCACTTTTGGAAGCTGAGGTGAGAGGATTGCTTGAGGCCAGGAGTTGTAGGCTGCAGTGAGCTATGGTCATGACACTGCACTCCAACCTGGGCGACAGAGTGAGACCCTGTCTCCAAAAAAACCCCACAAAAATCTGTGTACATGATTCCGTCTTTAAGATGCCCCCTCCTTGAGGAAGTTCAGGGAAGGAAACAGGCTTCCATGGCTCCCCTCCCCTCATGACTGCTCTCACAATTACCGACATTCTACTCCTCTCAAGGTAGTTGATTTTGTTTTGTTTTGTTTTCTGTTTTTGAGACAGAGTCTCTCTCTGTCGCCCAGGTAGTGTCACAGTCTTGGCTCACTGCAGTCTGTGCCTCCCAGGTTCAAGCAATTCTCCTGCCTCAGCCTCCTGAGTAGCTGGGATAACAGGGGCATGCCACCACTCCCGGTTCATTTTTGTATTTTTAGTAGACACGGGGCTTCGCCGTATTGGCAAGGCTGGTCTCAAACTCCTGACCTCAGGTGATCCACCCGCCTCAGCCTCTCGAAGTGCTGGGATTACAGTTACAGGCATGAGCCACCTTGCCCGGCTTCAAGGTAGTTGATTTTTAAACTCAGTCCTTCAAAATGCCTCTCGCCTTCCCTCTCTCCTGTTCATTTATTCTTTCAACAAATGTGGAACAGACTTTTTGCTTAGTGCTGGAGACACAGCAATGAACAAGGCAGATGGGGCCCTGCTGTCTTGGAGTTTGCAGTCGGGTAGGAGAAAGAACCAAGTAAATAGGCCTTTGCCGTCTTGCCTTTACCCTTACTTAGCTAAATGACAGACTTCTAATTCACTGTTTTACTCTCAGCCTCGCCCGTCAACTGCCAAGTGATCTTTTGAAAAATACCATTCTAATCGTGTCCTGTTCTTGCTTAAATTATTTAGTGTGCACTCAGACCTAGATGACAATATGTAAGTTCCTTGAGACAGTCAGCATTCTCCAAAAGCTGCCCTTATCCTTTAGCTGCTATTTTCTCCCCCATCGTAAATACCACAATTCAATTGGATGATTCCTTACCTTCCCAATATGCCATCTCCAGTATTTCTAAGCAGTTTGACTTAGTTGCCAACACTTTTTTAAACTGAAAAGTTTATGTGTGAACAGAAATCTGCCTCTACGCCTTGTCTGGTAACACCGTGTCCACATTTCTGTGTGGCAACAATTGGCTGAAGCCAAGGAGTGGCTGCCTACTCTAGACTGGGTATGGACTTTCCCAAGTGCCAGGAACCCTTCTCGACCTGAGTCTGTTTTCGTCACTTATGTTATCTGTCATGTAGGTGTGTGTGCCAGTGACCCCTGTACTGTACCACCTTTTAAGCTGAATAAGATTGAGAATGTGTTGTGTGATGTTAACAGCATGATTTGAGTCAAAACCATTGGATTTGAATCCTGGAGAGGTTTCCTAGTGCAAAAACTTCCCCATGAGGATGGTCTTTGGCAGACCCAAGGCCAGTAATCTAAAGACTACTCAGGCTAAGTAACCTTTAATGTCACATAACTGTGCCTTATGCTATCATCCAGAAAATAGCCTAACACACCAGAGGGCTAATAATGATTGTACCACAAATGACATCAACAGTGCATTGAGGGAACAGAAGTGTCCTTTGTCAGGCATTCCTAGGTGCCTGTTTAAGGGTTGCATGGATTAGCTTATTTCACCATCTCTGCATTCTAGGCCAAGGGTCAGCAAACCACAGCTGTGAATTGACAGCAATACAGAGAAATGTTAAAATACAATGTGGTAGGTGCAACTATAGAAATAAAAATATGTGCAGGGTATTATGGCAGCTTGGGAGAAGAGCACCGAACCCATCTTGGGACTATGGTGGGAGAGCGGGAAAGATTTCCTGAAAGAAGTGATACTTGAGCCTTATATACTGCAATGAATCTTTTTTCAAATTATAGACTTAATTTTTAAAAATGTGTTTGTAGAGACGGGGTCTCATTTATGTTGCCCAGGCTGGGCTCAAACTCCTGGCCTCAAGTGATCCTCCTGCCATGGCCTCCCAAAGTGCTGGGATTACATGTGTGAGCCACTGTGCCTGGCCAATAGACTTAATTTTTTAGGACAGTTTTTGGTTTACAGAAAAATTGACCAGCTATTAGAGTTCAAACATTCCCTCTCCCTCCTCCACACAATTTACCCTATTATTAACATTTTGTATTAGAGTGGTACATTTGTTGCAATTGATAAGCCAGTATTAATACATCATTATTAACTAAAGTCCATAGTTTACATTGGGGTTCATTCTTTATGTTGTACATAGTTCTGTAGGTTTTGACACATGCGTAATGTCATGTATATAAATAAAAGTTTTACTGTCCTAAAAATCTTTTCTTCAATTCTTCATCCCTCACTCCCTCCCCTCACCTCAACCTTTGGCAACCACAGACCTTTTACACTATAGTTTTACCTTTTCTAGAAAGTCATATAGTTGCATCATACAATACGTTGTCCTTCCTTCCTTCCTTCTTTCCTTCCTTCCTTCCTTCCTTCCTTCCTTCCTTCCTTCCTTCCTTCCTTCTTTCTTTTTTTTTTTTTGACAGAGTCTCACTCTGTCACCTAGGCTGGAGTGCAGTAGTGCAATCACGGCTCACTGCAGCCTCAACCTCCTGGGTTCAAGTGATTCTCCCACCTCAGCCTCCGTAGTAGCTGGGACTACAGGCATGTGCCACCATGCCCAGCTAATTTTTGTATTTTTTATAGAAATGGGGTTTTGCCATGTTACCCAGGCTGGTCTTGAACTCCCAGGCTCAAGCAATCCTCTTGCCCTGGCCTCCCAAAGTGCTGGGTAATAAAGTGTGAGCCACTGCACCCAGCCCATATGTAGCCTTTTCTGACTGGATTGTTTTATTGAGCAATGTGATTTAAGTTTCCTTCATGACTTTTTATGATTTGATAACTTATTTCTTTCGATTGCTTAAAAATATTCCCTTGTGGCCAGGCACGGTGGCTCACGCCTATAATCCTAGCACTTTGGGAGGCTGAGGGAGGTGGATCACGAGGTCAGGAGATCGAGACCATCCTGGCTAACACGGTGAAACCCCATCTCTACTAAAAATACAAAAAATTAGCCGGGCGTGGTGGCGGGTGCCTGTAGTCCCAACTACTCTGGAGGCTAAGGCAGGAGAATGGCGTGAACCCGGGAGGCGGAGCTTGCAGTGAGCCGAGATTGTGCCACTGCACTCCAGCCTGGGCAACAGAGTGAGACTCCATCTCAAAAACAAACAAACAAAACAAACAAACAAACAAAAATATCCCCTTGTATGAATCTGCCACAGTATGTTTATCCATTAACCTATTCTTTTTTTTTCCAGACAGTCTCACTCTGTTGCTCAGGCTGGAGTGCAGTGGCATGATCTCAGCTCACTGCAACCTCCGTCTCCCAGGTTCAAATGAGTAGCTGGGATTATAGGTGCATGCCACCATGCCTGGCTAATTTTTGTATTTTTAGTAGAGATGAGGTTTTGCCATGTTGGCCAGGCTGGTCTTGAACTCCTGACCTCAGGTGATCCATCCATCTCAGCCTCCCAAAGTGCTGGGATTACAGGCGTGAGCCACCACACCCGTCCCATTAGCCTATTCTTAAGGATTGACTTGTATCCTCCAGAAAGATATGTTGAAGCTTTCACCCTTGGTATCTGTGTATGTGACCTTATTTGGAAAAGGGCTTTTGCAGTATAATCAATTAAAATGAGGTCATTCAAGTGGGCTGTAATCCAATGTGGCTGGTGCCCTAAAGAAGGAGGAAAATGCCATCTGAAGACAGGACACACATGGGGAACAACACATGACAATGGAGGCGGAGACTGGAGTGATGAGCTACAAGCCAGGGAACACTAAGGATTGCTGGGCACCACAAGAAGCCAGGAAGAGGCATGAAAAGATTCTACTCAGAGTCTCAAAGGGAGCACGACTCTGCTGTCACACTGATTTTAGACTTCTAGCCTCCAGAACTGTGAGAGAAGACGTTTTTGTGGTTTTAAGCCACCCAGTTTGTGGCCCTTTGTTATGGCAGGCTTAGGGAACTGATAGACCTACTGAGAGATATCTTGATCCAGCTGTTGACAATTATGAAGAAAACCGCAATAAACATCTGTGTGCAGGTTTTTGTGTGGGCATAAGTTTTCAACCTAGGAGTGTGACTGTTAGATTATATGTTAAGACGACGTTTAGCTTTGTTAGAAACTAGTAAACTGGCCGGGTGTGGTGGTGCATGCCTATAGTCCCAGCTACTTAGGAGGCTGAGGCAGGAGGATGACTTGAGGCCAGGAGTTCTGGGCTGCAGTGCACTATGTTGCCTGGGCATCTGCACTAAGTTCAGCATCAATATGATGACCTCCCGGGAGCAGGGGACTACCAGATTGCCTAAGAAGGGGTAAACTGGCCAAGGTTGGAAACGGAGGAGGTCAAAACTCCCGTGCTGATCAGTAGTGGGATCGTGCCTGTGAATAGCCACTGTACTCCAGCCTGGGCAACACAGCAAGACCCCATCTCTAAAAAAACAGTAAAAATAAAAATAGGCTGCTGGTCACGGTGGCTCACGCCTGTAATCCCAGCACTTTGAGAGGCCGAGGCAGGTGGATCACCAGGTCAAAAGATCGAGAACATTCTGGCCAACATGGTGAAACCCCATCTCTACTAAAAATACAAAAATTTGCTGGGCGTGGTGGCAAAAATGCCTGTAGTCCCAGCTACTTGGGAGGCTGAGGCAAGAGAATCACTTGAACCCAGGAGGCAGAGATTGAAGTGAGCCGAGAATGCGCCACTAATCCCAGCACTTCGGGAGGCTGAGATCGGTGGATTACCTGAGGTTAGGAGTTCAAGACAAGCCTGGCCAACATGGTGAAACCCTGTCTCTACTAAAAAAAAAAAACCAAAAAAAACCCCAAAAATTAGCCAGGCGTGGTGACAGGTGCCTGTAATCCCAGCTATTTGGCAGTCTGAGGCGATCATGCCACTGCACTCCAGCCTGGGCGACAGAATGAGACTCTATCAAATAAATAAATAAATATATAAATAAATAAATGAAAAATAAAGAAACTACCAAACTGTTTTCCAAAGGGGCTGTACTATTTTGTATTTCCACCAACAATAACAGCTCCTGCTGCTCCATATTCATGCCAGCATCTGATATAGTAAGGGTTTTTTGTTGTTGTTTGTGTTTTTGTTTTTCTGAATTTAACCAGTTGAATAGGGGTGTAATGGTATCTCATTGTTCTAGTTTGCAATTCCCTCATGACATACAATGTTGAGTATCTTTTCATGTGCTTATTTACCACCTGTGTATTTTCCTTGGTTAGGTGTATGTTCAGATTTTTTCACTTATTTAAATTGGATTGTTTGCTTTTTTATCATTGAATTTTAAGAATTCTTTGTATATTTTGCATACCAGTCCTTTATGTGATATGTGCTTTGCAAAGATTTTTTTTTCCTGTCTGTAGCTTGTCTTTTATCCTGTTAACAGTGACTTTGCACTAATTTTAATGAAGTCTAACTTACCAATTTTTCTTTCATGGATCATGTTTTTTATGTTACATCTGTTGAGCTAAAGAAAGAAACTCAGGCAAAATTAATATAGAGTTTATTTGGACCAAAGTTGAGGACTGCAGCCAGGGAAACACTAGGAAGTGCCCCAGAGAACAAAAGAGAGGCTCAAGTTTTTAAAGAAAAAAGAACAAATTAGGAGAGGGGGTGATGCGGCCAGGTGCAGTGGCTCACGCCCATAATCCCAGCACTTTGGGAGGCTGAGGAGGGCAGATCACCTGAGGTCAAGAGTTTGAGACCAGCCTGGCCAACATGGTGAAACCCCATCTGTACTAAAAATACAAAAATTAGCCATGTGTGGTGGTGTGCACCTGTAATCCCAGCTCCTTGAGAGGCTGAGGCAGGAGAATCACTTGAACCTGGGAGGTGGAGGTTGCAGTGAGCTGAGATCGTGCCCCTGTACTCCAGCCTGGGCGACAGAGTAAGAGTCCGTCTCCAAAAAAAACAAAAAACAAAAAACAAAAAACAAAGGGAGAGGGGACGATTACAAAAGTTGTTTTTAAGGAATTGTCATTGGTTTACAGAGATAACATTGATTAGTGATTGGCTATATACATTCTTGAACTACAGAGTATACATTATGGTGTTCAGCATGGGGTGTTTTAGGTTAATTCCCAACTCTGGATGGCAATAGTCAGTTTATAATTCATTTAACAGGCATCTTTGAAATGATTACTTACCTCCAGCTGGGAGGAGACATGAGTGCTGTCACATTTCAGTGCCTTTCTGGGCCTCATAAAGGGGCTCACATTCTTCAGATAAAAAGTGTCTCTTCTTTCTCATATCTAAAAACTCATGGCCAAACCCAAGGTCACCTAAATTTTCTTCTATGTTATCTTTTAGAAGTTTTGTAGTTTTGCTTTTTGAGTTAAATTTTGTGAAAGTTATAAGTATCTACATTCATTGTTGTGTGTGCAGACGTCCAGTTGTTCCAGCACCATTTGTTAAAAAGGCTATCCTTTCTCCATTGCATTGCTTTTGTTCCTTTTTAAAGATCAGTTCACTATTTGTGTGGGTCTATTTCTAAATTCTCTATTCTGTTCATTTGATTTATGTGTCTATTCTTTTGCCAAGACCACACTGCCTTGATTACTATAGTTTTGTTGTAAGTCTTGAAGTGAGGTAGTGTTAGTCCTCCAACTTTGTTCTTCTTCATCTTTGTGTTGGTTGTTCTGGTTCTTTTGCATTTCCATATAAATTTTAGAATGAATGTGTCAACATCCACAAAATTACTCGTTGGGATTTTTATTGGGAATATGTTGAATCTATAGATTAAATAGGGAAGAACTGATATATTAACAGTATTGAGTATTTTATCTATGAACATGGAATATTTATCCATTTATTTAGGTTTTCTTTAGTTTCTTCCACCAGAGTTTGATAGTTTTGCTCATATAGACTTGTACATATTTTGTTAGATTTATACTTATTTTTGTGCTAATGTAAATGGCATTGTGTTTTAAATTTCAAATCCCACAAGTTAATTGCTGGTATGCAGGAAAGCAATTCACTTTGTATAATAACCTTTTATCCTGCAACCTTGCTATTATTTCTTACTAGTTCTAGGAGTTTTTGCCAGCTTTTTGGGATTTTTCATATAAATAATTATGTCCGTGAACAAAGACAGTTTTGTTTCTTCCTTCTCAATCTGTATACCTTTGATTTTATTTTCTTATCTTATTACATTAGCTAGGACTTTTGTACAATATTGAATTGGAGTGGTGGAAAGGGACAGGCTTGCCTTGTTCTAGATCTTAGGGGAAAGCATCTAATTTCTTACCATTGAGAATGCTGTTCATTGCAGGGTTTTTGTAGATATTCTTTATGAAGTTTAAAAAGTTCTCTTTCTATTCCTAGTGCTGAGAGTTTTTATAATGAATGGGTGTTAGATTTTGTCAGATGCTTGTTCTGCATTTGTTGATGTGATCACGTGATTTTTTTCCCTTTTGTCTGTTGTTGTGATAGATTATACTCATTGATTTTGATATATTAAACCACCCTTTTATACCTGGAATAAATCCCACTTTGTCATGGTGCACAATTTATTTTATACATTCTTGGATTTGATTTGCCAATAATTTGTTGAGGATTTTTGTATCTGTGTTCATGAGAGAAACTGATCTGTATTTTCCTTTCTTGTAATGGCTTTGTGTGGATTCGGTATCAGGGTGATGCTGGCTGGTTTCCTGAAGTGAGTTAGAAAATATTCACTCTGCTTTTATCTTCAGATAATTGGTATCATTTATTTCTTAAAAATTTTGTATAATTCACCCAGTGAAATCATCTTGGTCTGGTACTTTCTATTGTGAAAGTTTATTACATATTGATTCACTTTCTTTAATAGGTATAGGCCTATTCAGATTATGTTTTTCTCCTCTTGTGAATTTTGGTAGCTTGTATCTTTCAAGGAATTGATCCGTTTTATCCATGGTGTTAAATTTGTGGCCACAGAATTATTTCTATTTCTTTTTTATCCTTTTAATGTTCATGAGATCAGTGGTGGTAGTGATGGCTTTTTTTTTTTTTTTTTTAAGCTGGAGTCTTGCTCTGTCACCAGGCTGGAGTGCAGTGGTGCAGTCTCGGCTCACTGCAACCTTCGCCTCCCGGGTTCAAGCAATTCTCCTGCCTCAGCCTCCCAAGTAGCTGGGACTACAGGTATGTGCCACCACACCTGGCTAATTTTTGTATTTTTAGTAGAGACGAGGTTTCACCATGTTGGCCAGGATGGTCTTGATCTCCGGACCTCATGATCCACCCGCCTCGGCCTCCCAAAGTGCTGGGATTACAGGCGTGAGCTACTGCGCCCAGCCTTGGCCTTTCTTTTATTTCTATGATTAATTTATCTCTTCTTTCCTTTTTCTTCATTAGCCTGGCTAAAGATTTATCAACTTCACTGATCTTTCAAAGAACCAGCTTGTGGTCTTCTCAATTTTTCCTATTATTTTCTTGTTTTTAATTTCACTGATTTCTGTTTGAATTTTTATTTCTTTTCTTCTGCTTGCTTTAGGTTTATACTGCTCTCCTTTCTTGGGTTCCTAAGGTGGAAGTTTAGATTAATGATGTTAGGTCTTTCTTCTCTTTTAATACACACATTCATTACAGTACATTTCCCTCTAAGAACTGCTTTCCCTGCATCCCTCAAATTTTGATTTTCATTTAATTCAAAATATTTTTTAACCTCTCTTGAGACTTCTGTGACCCATGTGTTATTTTATTTATTTATTTATTTTGAGACGGAGTCTTGCTCTGTCGCCCAGGTGGGAGTGCAGTGGCGTGATCTCGGTTCACTGCAAGCACCGCCTCCTGTGTTCATGCCATTCTCCTACCTCAGCCTCCCGAGTGGCTGGGACTACAGGTGCCCGCCACCATGCCCGGCTAATTTTTTTTTTTTTTTTTTTGTATTTTTAGTAGAGACAGGGTTTCACCGTGTTAGTCAGGATGGTCTCGATCTCCTGACCTTGTGATCCATCCGCCTCAGCATCCCAAAGTGCTGGGATTACAGGCATGAGCCACCGTGGCCGGCCAACCCATGTGTTATTTACTAGTGTTTAATTTTCAAAATTTTAGGATTTTCCAGCTTTCTCTTATTTCTAGTTTAATTATCTGGTGTTATGCTTTGTATAATTGCTAGTCTTTTAAATTTGTTAAGATATGTTTTATGGTCCAAAATGTAGTCTATGTTGGTTAATGTTTCATAGGAGCTTGAGAAGAATGTGTATTCTGCTGTTTGGGGATAGTCTGTAAATGTCAATCAGATCCAGTTCATTGATGGTACTGCACATCTATATTCTTACTAGTTTTTTCTGCCTACTGGATTTGTCAATTAGTGATACAGGTATGTTGAAGTCTTCAACTATAATAATGGATTTGCCTATTTCCCCTTGCAGTTCTATATGTTTTGCCTGACGTATTTTGATGGTCTGTTGTTGTAAGGCACATACACATTAAGGATTGTTGGGTCGTCTTGGAGATCTCACCCTTAATCATTATGTAATGCTTATCTTTGTCTCTGACATTTCCCTTATTCTGAAGTCTGCTTTGGCTAAAATTAATAGAGCTATGCCTGCTAATTTTGTATTTTTAGTAGAGATGGGGTTTCACCATGTTGGCCAGGCTGGTCTCAAACTCCTGACTTCAGGTGATCCACCGGCCTCAGCCTCCCAAAGTGCTGGGATTATAGGCATGAGCCGCTGCACCCCGCCTGTTGTCTACTTTTTCCAGTAGAGACTTTGGCACACTAATCACAGTAATTTTAAATTTCTGATCCAATAATTCCAAAATTTCTGTCACTGGCTTTGTCTCTTCATACAGTGTTTTTTCTTGCTGTTAATGTGTCATAAATTTTGTTGACAGTCAGGCATGATGTATCAGTTAATAGTAACAGAGGTAAATTGGGCTTTGGTGGTTTTTTTGTTTGTCTGTCTAGGAGTTAGGCTGTGTTTACCGTTTGCTGTAGCTGTAAGTGTCAGAGACTTCAATTTCCTCAAATGTTCTTGTTTTTGTCTCCCTTGTTGTCTTGTAGTTTCTCTGGAAACTTGGGAATTCTGGTTTGTGTCTTGCAGCTCTCTCAGTTGTAATCCACTATTTTTACATGGAGCTCTGTTGCTGTGGCGGTGAGGTATTGGTGAGGGGAAAGCTTAATCTTATAATTAAATCTCCATTTTGGGGTTTTATTATTATTATTATTTTTTGAGATGGAGTCTCGCTCTGTTGCCAGGCTGGAGTGCAGTGGCACGGTCTCAGCTCACTGCAACCTCTGCCTCCTGGGTTCAAGCGATTCTCCTGCCTGAGCCTCCCGACTAGCTGGGACTATAGGCATGCGCCACCACGTTCAGCTAATTTTTGTATTTTTAGTAGAGACGGGGTTTCACCACGTTGGCCAGGATGATCTCGATCTCTTGACCTCGTGATCTGCCTGCCTCGTCCTCCCATAGTGCTGGGATTACAGGCCTGAGCCACCACTCCTGGTTTTTGTTTGTTTTTTAACGGGCCAGAGTCCCTGGGCTATAACCTCCAAAAGTATTTCTTAGCTTTGTTTTTTTCTCTCCCTACGTGAGACAGGAAAGCTAAAGGAGGCAGTAGTCTAATTGCCCTTCCCCTAGGCTAGTAAGATGCTGGTAAAGTAGTATCCATTGAGGGCAGGCCTTTGCTACAGAGAACAGAGCACTCTGGGCTTATTTCCACATGGTTTCCTTACTCCACTCCCGTCCGAAGTGTGAGGGAATCTTGTTCGGTTCTTCACTGTGAGAAACTGGTGGGACTCTGGAAGGCCAAACTCACAAAAATGTACCTCCGCTCCCTAGCCGCCCCCCAAGAACGGGCACCTGGGTTTTTTAAACCCTCAAGCTAGTCCACACTCAGCCTCCAGCAATTCATAATTACTGTTTAAATGTTCCCACCAGTTATTGTTTCCAGCTGCTTCTGCTCCTGGTAAACTGTGATTCTGTGTATTCTCCTGTCTCTCTGGTTTTCCGGCCGGCAGTGTACCCTATGACCGCAATTTTCTGAGCATCACTTGAGCCCAAGAGTTCGAGGTTGCAGTGGGCTATGGATCATGCCACTGCACTCTAGCCTGGGTGACAGACCAAGACCTTGCCTCAAAAAACAAACAAACAAAAAATCTATTTTAAAAAAGTACTCTGTTTCACAGAGTCAAAGATATGCATATTCTCATATTTAACATATCTGAAATCATGATGTGTTTTACCATCAGTGGCATGTCATGGTTTAATTGGCAGCATCTCCCCTCCCACCCACATCCTTAGAAATACATGAAACTATATATGTATATAAAACATCTTTTAAAATCAAGAATATCTCAGAGCAATGCAATGTGAATTGTTATTTTTGTCTAAGTAACACATATGCGTAATTTCAAAAGCCAGATGATTTTGTTTTCATTATGAAAAAGGGCAGTACCCCACCCACCATCCTTTTGCTAACCTCTCCCAGCGGGTGGTGATTTTCAACTCATTTAGCTGTTACTTCTATTATTTGCCTTCATAGTTCTAAATAACATAAACAGCTGTTTCTTTGTTTATTTCTAAAACAACAACAACAACAAAACCCCACAATTGGGACTATAGGAGGCTGAGGCAGGAGAACCGCTTGAACCCAGGAGGGTTGCTGTGAGCCAAGGTCACGCTATGGCACTATAGCCTGGGCTACAAGAGCAAAACTCTGTCTCAAAAAAACAAAACAAAACAAAACAAAAAACACCACAATTCCTTCTTTTTTTTTTTTAGACGGAGTCTCACTCTGTTGCCCAGGCTGGAGTGCAGTGGCGCAATCTTGGCTCACTGCAAGCTCCGCCTCCCGGGTTCACGCCATTCTCCTGCCTCAGCCTCCTGAGTAGCTGGGACTACAGGCGCCCACTACCACGCCTGGCTAATTTTTTGTATTTTCGGTAGAGACGGGGTTTCACCGTGTTAGCCAGGATGGTCTCGATCTCCTGACCTCGAGATCCGCCTGCCTTGGCCTCCCAAAGTGCTGGAATTACAGGCATGAGCCACCACGCCTGGCCCACAATTCCTTCTTAAATTCTCAATTTTGGATAAGTTTCTATTGACTTCCTACTATGGACTAAGAGATTTTGCTCTCTAAAATCATTTTACACATATACCACTACAGCATTCTTTCAGTTTATATATTACTTGGAATTTTTTTCCCCTGGAGTTGACAATTGCTTTAAAATTAGATTTTATTCTTATTTAAGGCTAAACCTGCGCATAGTTGAATAGTTGATACGGGAAAATAGTTCTTCAAGGCCTGTTATATGTGTGTGTTTTAAAAGTTTTTTTTTTTTTTTTTTTTTTGAGACGGAGTTTTGCTCTTGTTGCCCAGGCTGGAGTGCAATGGCATGATCTCAGCTCACTGCAACCTCCACCTCCCGGGTTCAAGTGATTCTTCTACCTTAGCCTTCTAAGTAGCTGAGATTACAGAAGCCTGCCACCACGCCTGGCTAATTTTGTATTTTTAGTAGAGACGGGGTTTCTCCATGTTGGTTAGGCTGGTCTCAAACTCCCAACCTCAGGTGATCTGCCCACCTCAGCCTCCCAAAGTGCTGGGGTTACAGGCATAAGCCACCATACCCGGCCTTAAAAGTCTTTAACGCCTTTTCCTATAAACTGCTTCTATGAGCAACCACCTTTTGCTACCAAAATTATGCACTTAATTTGTAATTCCCTAATTTTCTTACTTTCAGCAATATCTATTGAGTACTTTTTACGGAATATAAAGACTGTCTCTTTACACCCTATGCAGCATCTTCTCCAAATCCCCCAAATCCCACAGGTAAATGTCACGTTCTGTCCCTCCCTATGCATCCTTTTTTTCTTTCTTTTCCTTTTTTTGTTTTGTTTGTTTGTTTGTCTTTTGTTTTTGAGACAGGGTCTCTGTCACCCATGCTGAAGTACAATGTGGCACAATCTCAGCTCATGCAGCCTCAACGTCCTGGCCTCAATCAATCCTCCCACTTCAGTGCCCCTGTAACTGGGACTACAGGTGTGCACCACTGTGTCCAGTTAATTTTTTGTATTTTTTGTAGTGATGGGGTTTCACCATGTTGCCCAGGCTGGTCTTGAACTCCTGAGCTCAAGTGATCCACCTGCCCACCTCCCAAAGTACTGGCATGAGCCACTGCTCCAGGCCCCCATACATCATTTCAAAATGATTATATGATAATTTTAGTTAAATTTGTATTCAGTGTTTACAGTTTTGTGACCGTAAATACACTATTGTCAGCCTTGCCCAGTTGTATTCCGTGATGGCTTTCCCTTTATTATATAACTTTTTGTTTTCCCTAATATTAACAAAGTTTTTGTTTCTTGTTTGTTTGCCAAGTTTTCTATATTCTCATTGCTAATGATTATTCTCTATTGCTGCTGTAACAAATTACTACAAATTTAGTAGCTTAAACAGAACCCACTTCTTATCTCACAATTCTGTAGGTAAGAAGACTGAGTATAGTGTGTGTCTGCTGAAATCCTCCACTTAGAGTCTCACAAAGCCAAAATTAAGGTGTCAGCGGGGCTGCATTCCTTTCTGGAGGTCATGGAGCTGAATCCACCTTCAAGCTCATGGAAGTTATTGCTCAGATTTCATTTCTTTCTTTTCTCTTCTTTTCTTTTTTTGAGACAGAGTCTTGCTGTGTCGCCCAGGCTGGAGTGCAGTGCAGCGATCTTGGCTTACTGTAACCTCCGCTTCCTGGGCTCAAGTGATTCTCCTGCCTCAGCCTCCTGAGTAGCTGGGATTACAGACATGTGCCACCATACCTGGCTAATTTTTGTATTTTTAGTAGAGACAGGGTTTCGCCACGTTGCCCAGGCTGGTCTTGAACTCCTGAGGTCAGACAATCTGCCCACCTTGGCCTCCCAAAGTGCTAGGATTACAGACGTGAGCCACCGCTCACGGCTCTTCATGGTGTTTTAAAATGTGACACCATCCCTCCAATGTCCTGTAAACTAGTAGTTCAATCTAGAGGCCTGATTAGATTTCAGTTCAGTTTTTGGCAATAATATTTTATAAACAGGACTTGTATTTTCTATGGCATCATCTCAGGAGGCACATAACGTCTAATTGTTCCTCAGTGATCTCTCCCAATCTGAAAATATACTTTCTTCAGTTCTGGAATCGTTTTCATGAATTATTTATTGAATATTTTCTTCCTTCCTCTCCCCATTTTCTATATCTTCACTTTCCAGAACTCTGATTATTCAGGTGTTTAGACCTCTTGGAATGGCTTTCTAATTTTACTGTTGTTTTTTTTTTTTTCTTTTTCTTCCAATTTTTCATCTTTTTGTCTTTGTGTCTGTTTTCTGAATATTATCTTCCAACCTGTACTAAGTCATGCTTCTGTGCAGGAGATAGGAACAGAAACCACTCTAGGTATTGTAGGCAGAAAGGGATTGACTATAGGGAATTAGGTGGTTACAAATTCATGAGAAGAGCAGGAGTTGCAGAAGTCCAGGAGGCTTTTGTTTCAAAGTCACCATAGATGTGATTGAGAGGCCAGAGGTGCTGCTGCTACTCCTGCTCTTGTCATTGTAACTATCTGACACACATGAAGCTGGGCACTAGGCAATGGATCAGGGAGTCTAGCCACTTTGATTTTGCTCAAAAGTAAAGTTCAAAGATAAAGACAGCAGTTGTTTGGCTGGAATGAGAAGTTGAAATTGCAAGGCAGTCTATGATATTTCAAAGTCTTTGCTATACATCCAACCAATTTTGGCTTTTCATTTTAATGGAACTAGGGCTGAGATCCTAACTCAGAGAGGTCTATAGTTTTAATCAGAAATAGAGCTCCTCAGTGGCTCACACCTATAATCCCAGCACTTTGGGAGGCCGAGGTGGGTGGATCATTTGAGGTCAGGAGTTTGAGACCAGCCTGGCCAACATGGTGAAACTCCGTCTCTACTAAAAATACAAAAATTAACCAGGCGTGGTGGCCAGCACCTGTAATCCCAGCTAGTCGGGAGGCTGAGGCAGGACAATTGCTTGAACCCGGGAGACGGAGGTTGCAGTGAGCCAAGATTGTGCCATTGCACTCCAGCCTGGGCGATAGAGCAAGACTCTGTCTCAAAAAAAAAAAAAAGATATTTTTTAGCATTAAATTTTAAGTAGGGAAATTCCTGCTGTATTCATTTTTAAATAATGTATATTTATTACACAGTAATGCATGGATATATTTTTATTGTAAGAAAACTAAAATATTAAAGATTAAAAACTAAAATTCCCTATGATCGCCACCCCCAATGCCATTTCTCCTCCCCAGTAGTAACAGCATCTCAATTATATATAGCAACATGTATTATCAGTGATGGTAGGTTAGGTTATGCTGCAATATCAACATCCTCAACGTCTTAGTGTCTTATAATAATGAAAGTTTTTGTCTTTTGTTTGTTTTTTCGCTGAGACAGGGTCTCACTCTATCTCCTGGGCTGTAGTGCAATGGCATGATCATGGCTCACCGTAGCCTCGACCTCCTGGGCTCAGGTGATCCTCCCATCTCAGCCTCCCAAGTAGTTGGGACTACAGATGTGTGCCATAAGGCCCAGTGAAATTTTTGTGTTTTTTGTGGAGACGGAGTTTCACCATGTTGCTCAGGCTGGTCTTGAACTCCCCGGCTCAAGCAATCCATCTGCCTTAGCCTCCCAGAGTGCTGGGATTATAGGCCTGAGCCACTGCGCCTGGCCTAAAAATGTATACCTTAATTCATGTTTGTGATGGGTTTAATTCAGCTGTATCTCTGGACGCAGCTGGAAGAAGCAGCTGCAACGTGCTGATCTCATGGAAGAAGAAATGAGAGAATGGGGGAGCCGCTTAAAGCTTTTGCTTAGATGTCTCACATGTCACTTCCACTCAAATTCCCTTGGCCAAAGCAAATCATATGGCTATACCTGACTTATGTGGGGTGGGGATGTAGAATCCTTCCAGAGGGCGAGTCAGTAAAAAAAATTCCACACTTTTATAGTGTATGTAAAACTCTAGAAATAGATATCATTTTAAAATAATTTATTAGGGCACTGAATCTTACTTTCTTCATGCAAAAATATGTCTTAGAGGTCTTTCCATGTTATACAAATAGATCCATCTCTTTTTAATTTAATTTTTAATTTTTTTTAAACCCCAGGGCAGAAGGCACCATCTCCTTTTTATTTTATTTTTGTTTTTATTTTATTTTTATTTTTGAGATGGAGTCTCACTCTGTCGCCCAGGCTGGAGTGCAGTGGCGTGATCTCGGCTCACTGCAACCTCTGACTTCCGGGTTCAAGCGATTCTCCTACCTCAGCCTCCCAAGTAGCTGGGATTACAGGCGCCCACCACCATGCCTGGCCTTTTTTTTTTTTTTTTTTTTTTTTTGTATTTTTAGTAGAGATGGGGTTTCACCATGTCAGCCAGGCTGGTTTCAAACTCCTGACCTTAAGTGATCTCCCTGCCTCGGACTCCCAAAGTGTTAGGATTACAGGCGTGAGCCATGGTGCCTGGCCAATTCTTCCATTTCTTATTTGAGAATGTTAAAGAATGCATCTCCAATCAGCCAGTGGAACATTGCATTTTATTTTTTTGTTAATGGCTTGCAACCCATAAAATAATCCATACACTATATCAACATGAATGACCAAAATTTATTGGTTATTGCAGCTGGACAGCATGCATAGCCTAGGTCACAGGTGGGTGGATGACAGACAAAACCATTTTTACTCTCTAAATTCCTCCTCCACTACCCTATCACTGATGTTGTCTCCCTCCCAGCCATCTCCCTTATTTGAGGAGCAATTCATGGGGAATAGGTAGTGGGCTCTGCAGTGCATCCTGTGGTACACCACCAAGACCCCCATCCCCAGAATGAGGCATTTATTCCCCCAGCTGCTGGGAGCATTGGCTGCTGGCAGCTCTCAGCTGAGTCCCTATGACTGTTTGATGTGGACATTCCAAGGTCCTGTCCTCTTGCCATCCCAGCTCCATATTCCCCATGGCATTAGCCAAGGCCTCTGCTGAGTTTGACTGCAGTTTGACTTTTCCCTTCCACAGATGTAATCCCGACAGCACTCTGCAATAGACTTCCTGATTGTAAATCTCCATGTTGGAGTCTGATTCCTCGGGACCTGACTCACAACAGCCCACCACAGGCTCTGAAGTCAGACAGAACTGGGTTTCAGTCTTATCCCAAACATCAACTAGATACATAACCCTAGAGATGATAAGTCCACTATACACCCTGTATGCCTCGGGTTTTTAATATCAACTGAATGTTGATAGTTTCTTGGAAACTGCAACTTTAAGTGAAATGATGTATGATGAAACCATTTTTTCCCTCGTAATCATAATGGAAAGGACATTACTTGAGGACGTGCTGCACATAATTTTGCTTAAAGTCGCAGTTTCCAAGAACCCATCAACAAAGTTAAGTGAGGACTTACTATAAACACTTCCTGCAGTTACTGTGAGGATGAAATCACACATGTAAAACACTGAGCACAGTATCTGGCGTATGCTAGGTGCTCAATACAAGTGCTAGCATGTTAGTAGTACTATTACATTAAACTGATAATCTTGGTAGAGTAATTGGGAGATCCAGGACAGAGGAGATGGAGAGATTTTGCTAAAATTCATTCTCTCTTTTCCCCTCCTTGCCTGCATTTCCAGTGCCCTCACGCCCTGCTAAAGCAGAAATAGACCTGTTGTGCTAACTCGTTTCCGGAAGATGGCGCCAGCAGATAACGCTGCAGTCCAGTCCCTTTTTTTTTTTCTGTGTGGGGTTTTGTTTTGTTTTTTTTCGAGATGGAGTCTCACTCTGTCGCCCAGGCTAGAGTGCAATGGCATGATCTTGGCTCACTGCAACCTCCGGCTCCCAGTTTGAGGGATTCTCCTGCCTCAGCCCCCCAAGTAGCTGGGATTACAGTCATGTGCTACCATGCCTGGCTCATTTTTGTATTTTTCGTAGAGAGGGGTTTCACCATGTTGGCCAGGCTGGTCTTGAACTCCCAGCCTCAAGTGATCCGCCCACCTCGGCCTCCCAAAGTGCTGGGATTACAGGTGTGAGCCACCACGCCTGGCCAGGAACAATTTTTCACTATTCACAGATGACATATCAATTTCACATGTGTTATCTCATTTGCTTCTCCTTCACCAACCATTTACCGAATGCTGATTATTCCATCATTTATTGTTTTATCCCTTCGCCAACAAATGCTTACTGAGCACTTACTCTAGCCAAAGAGTATCTTTAAATGCCTTCTCAAACGTGATGACTAAGAAACAAAAAAGGAAATAGAATCCTAAGCCCCTGCTGGAGAGCTGGCCTTTCCAAAGATGAATAAGACAAATTCCAGCCACTGATTTCTTTCTGGTTCTGGGTTGATGTCAACTCATGCTCTGGAAGGAAGCTGCTTTCATAAAGCAGAAGAAGCTTAATTCAAGTGAAACTGAGTCAGAAAGAAAGCGATTCCTCTGCAGGAGCAGCTGGGGTGCATCTCGGAGACTGTCCACAGTACTTCCCACAGGCTATTGATCTGAGAGCAGAGCATTCGGTCCTTAGACTGGTGAAAATTGCTGAGCAGGCGAAAGAAGAATAAAACCCGTAAAGGGAATGGAGAAAAGATGTTGAAGGGCTTCAGGGTAGGGAAGATTAGCTAGACTGCATTCAGGAGCTCCAGACAGAAGTGACTCTGCAGGTCCTTGAGCTTTGCAGGCGGGTCTGCAAGCAAACCTGGAAACCATGAGACCAGGGCCTGGTGATCTATTTCTTTGGTGGGGACAGAGGTGCTCACCCTCAGCCTTCTTACACTCACTCCAGAACTGTGACAGAGTGAGCTCACCTGAAGATGAAATTGCACCTCAGCAGTGCAATTTTAGGGGTGTCAGAAAGGGCTCCTTCTATGGGTGAAATCTCTTTCAACAGTTACTCTCTGGTGCCCCAAATGCCACAACTGGTGTTCCTTTTTTTTTGTTTTCTTTTCTGTCTTTCTTTCTTTCTTTCTTTCTTTTTTTTTTGAGATAGGGTCTCACTCTGTCCTAGGCTGGAGTGCAGTGGCGCAATCTCGGCTCACTGCAACCTCTGCCTCCTGGGTTCAACCAATTCTCCAGCATCAGCCTCCTGAGTAGCTGGGACCACAGGTGCATGCCACCATGCCAGGCTAAGTTTTATATATTTTTGTAGAGATGAGACTTCACCATTTTGGCCAGGTTGGTCTCAAACTCCTGACCTCAAATGATCCACCTGTCTCGGCCTCCCAAAGTGCTGGGATTACAGGCACGAGCCACTGCGCACAGCACATTAGTGTCCTTTAATATTAATATTGCAGGAGTTAAAAACAGGACTTATATAAAGAAATGTGTAATTATTTTGGCTTGGAGAAAAGTCTACAAGTGTACACATCAGTTGTTAACAGGGGTTATCGTGAGCCAGAAAGTGTGGAGTAAGTAAGGGAGATTAATGGAGGTTGGAAAAGGAAGAGGAAAAGGATAGGTAAGAAAAAAAATCATACTTAAAAAGGGTGCTCTTGATTAAAATAATGCATATTATTTGTTATGATTTATGAAAAAGGTTACTTCTATTGCCCATACGCATTAAGACAGACATGAAAGATGCCCACTAAAATGTTAACAGTAGTTAATATATGCTGATGAGATTTCAAAGAATGTTACTTTCTTCCTTATAACTTTATGTACTTAAGTTTTTTATAGGGAGCATTTAAATCAGGAAAGTGGGAAAAAACAAAATTAAGAACATTATTGCAAGCCAAATGAGAAAAGCAATAACAAAAAAATAACAAAAGCAAAACAAAATTTGAGCCATTCAAATTCTAACTTCTCTATTCCGTGGCTGTGTGACTCTAAAGAAATTACTTAAGTTCTTTGATCCTCGGTTTCTTCCTCTTTAATTTTTAATTTATTTTATGATATGGTGTATCAGGCAGCGTTCTCTAGAGGGACAGAACTAATAGGATGGATGTATATATGTAAGGGAGTTTATTATGGAATATTGACTCACATGAGTTTTGTTGAAAGCATATGCAGTAGATTATAGAATCACAGGGGAACCAAACTCAGAGGTTGAGAAGCCAGGCATGGTGTCTCCATTCACATTAACAGAATTGGCCTGGGGACACTTCTGGCCCTCTGGCTCCAGACATCCATTGCTGCCCGTAACCCCACTGGATTGTCATCTCTGGAGCTTGATCTTACTCTCCCACCACACCTGCCAGAGAACAGTCTCTATATGAGTTTGAAAATCGAAGTCCACGGCAGATGCACCTAATGGGCAACCGTAAGTCACACACTGATGTCCTCCATGCAAAGAGAACATGGCATTTTCTACTTCCTCTGTGGAATTGAACTCTGGGTTCCAAGGAGTTGAATGAAGGAGGTAATTCCCTTACACAAAGAAAGTGGGTTCAGATGCATCCAGCTAGTAAGAATGACTTACAGTAAAATTGTGAAATCTCAATACTCACGTTTCCCTGTCTGTAAAATGGAAATTATATTAGTACCTTTCTTAAAATATTATTCACAGGATTAAAAGAATTAATACATGTAAAATTCTTAGAATTATGTCATCCACATAATGCTTTCATGAATACTAGATCTGATTTTTCAGTTATATGAACTTTTTGGCTTAAACCATTTGAGAGTTGGTTGTTACTTTTCTTTCTACTTGCAACTTACAGTCCTGACTAATATGAGGACTAATAATACACAGGGTTGTTGTAAAGCTGGAGTGAGGAATCTATGTAAAGTTCTTGGTACATGGTGATATGGCTTGGCTGTGTCCCCACCCAAATCTCATCTTGAATTGTAGCTCCCATAATTCCCTCGTGTCATGGGAGGTACCCGGTGGGAGGTAATTGAATCATGGGGGTGGGTTTTTTCCATGCTGTTCTCATGATAGTGAATAAGTCTCATGAGATCTGATGGTTTTGTAAGGGGGAGTTCCCTGCACATGCCCTCTTGCCTGCTGCCATGTAAGACGTGAGTTTGCTGCTCTTCATTTACCCTCCACCATGATTGTGAGGCCTCCCCAGCCATGTGGAACTGTGAGTCAATTAAACCTCTTCCCTTTATAAATTATCCAGACTCAGGTATGTCTTTATTAGCAGTGTGAGAACAAACTGATACACATGGGAAATTCTCAGTAAATAATATTAATATCTACTTATTACTGACATTAATACTGTCACTACTAATTAATGGTTTTTGTGATCTTCTCTTATGCAACTGCTAACATCAAAGTTTTGTAAGAGGTACCTGAAAGGGCAATCTAGGGAGGGGTTTTGAGTATTAGGAGTTTACAAGAGGTACCAGGACATCAAAGAGAAAGAACACCGAGGAGGGAAATCGGCTTATAGGTGAACTCAGAAAATAGTTGTTGAATTGTTGTGGAATCAGGAGGACCAGAGAGAGACCTTGGGGTGTACACAGAAGGACATCTTTATTGAGTGCACGCAGACCCAGCCGACTTAACATCCAAAGACTGGGCCAAGAACAAAGACATCACTTGACTTTCATGCACACTTTAAAAAGGGGTGGGCTAGCTTGAAGCAGGCTTACAGAGGTGTGAAAGCAGGGATACAGAGGCAGGACAAAGACAGTTAAATCAAATTGTAACAGGTTCATAACTCAGGATTACACATGACCGTTGCTATGCAACCCAGATGTCCATTATCTAGGTTTGCTTAGTGCCTAGCATGGCTTATTCCATGGCCTTCACTATGACGCCCAGGTGGCCTGCTCAGACGGTTTCTGACCTTCACTCCACTGCGTAGATAAAACAGAATACTTGGAGTCACCAGTCACAGAGAACAAGAATCTATAAACTCATACCATAAAGCAAAGGAAAATTTGTTTTTCTTCTCCCTGTGTTGAGGGAGTGCCGGGAGAGTCTCCAGAGCACATTCCTTTGTGTCCTGGCTTCTCAGATAGGATTATCAAGACTTTCCCTGGGTCTGGGCTATGCCCATTGCTGCCTCTGGGACAAGTCAGCCTAATACAAGAAAGCTTATTTCTCTTTTTAATTTTATTTTTCTTTCTTTAATTTCCCGCCTTAGAATGGATGATGAAGAAGATGAAAGAATTTATAAAGAGGCTCTTTTCTTCTAGTAGCAAGAGTTGTATTCATTATGAGAGACCTACTCTGAGCTATGCACTGTGCTGGCTATGGGAGCTACAGAGATGATACGAAGCACTGTATCTATTTTTTCTTTTCTTTTCTTTTTTTTTCTTTTTTTTTTTTTTTGAGACAGGGTCTGGCCTTATCACCCAGGCTGGATGCAGAGGAGCAATCATGACTCACTGCAACTTCAACTTCCCTTACTCAAGCAATCCTCCCACCTCACCCTCCCAGGTAGCTGGGACCACAGGTGGGTGCCATGCCCAGTTAATGTTTTTGATTTTTTTTTTTTTTTTTTTTTGGTAGAGATGAGGTCTCACTATGTTGCCCAGGATGGTGTCGAACTCCTAGGTTCAAGTGATCTTCCACCTCAGCCTTTCTAAATTCTGAGATTACAGGTGTGAGCCACTACAGTTAGCCTGTATCTGTTTTCAAGAAGTTTTCAGCCTGGTGCAAGGGTTGAAAGCCCAGGTTCTAGTCCGGTAACATAAACAAGGGAAGTGGGTCGGGTGTGAGGAAGGAACGTGAGTAAAATAAATACTTCACTTTCTTATTAATCCACTATAAGAAGGAACAGTATTGCAAGAATGATGACATGAGGCTTTAATGCCAGGGAGACAGCAGGGCGTGGTGGGGACTGTGAAGAAATGGAAAAGGCATGCTGTGTCCAAAAGGGACCACTGCTAGGAGGGCTGGACCCATGTTGCTGGATTTCCAGTTTATTGAGAGAAGCCAAAAATCTGGATTTTAATGTGAAATCTCTTAATTTTTAGTTTCTGGAGATGAACGCAAACAGCTCAAAAACACCATGTGGCCCCAAATGGAGCAGGCCAAAAAATAGCAGGATTCTGTCTGAATGCCAGACCTGAGCCTGAGGGTCCAGTGTATGATCTGCAGTCCACTGTGAGAGACAGATGGGTGCGGGGCAATTTAGAGGCAGTTTAGTATGTGCAAAGACAGAAAGATGTGGTGTGATGTACACAGAAGAAGAGCTGGAGGGTCTTTGAGGAGGAGGCCTACAGGAGGACTCAGGTAGGTCAAGAACAGTGCCTGAGTTGGCACTGCGGTCGGGCAGTGTAGTCAGAGGAACAGCATAAGGGAGTGCAGTGGGTCAGGACCCAGTGGGCTGGCAAAACTCGGATGGGGGTGAGGAACGGGAGCCAAGCTGGGGAGGTGGGCAGGGCCGCATGGAGCATAGCCTTGACCGAATTGTCAGTCTGTTCATAAACTGTGATTTTCCTGATGGTAATTTCTGCTCCTTTTGATAGAAAACTAAAGGTTGTTTCTATGCCCCCAAACCAAACACTTCCTGTAATAAAAAGAAGCCCTTTCAGCTATTGAAGTTGGCAACAGCCCTTCCCCTCCCTCCTTTCCTCCCCCTCACTCCTCCTCATCTGTGTCACATTCTCACTCCCATGATATTCAAGAAAATAAATACTTTTGACCTTTGTCAGAACACCTTGGACTTGCCAGCACAAAAAGAAACAATTTGAACAGAGGAAATGTTTTCATTCTTCCCAAATCGCTCCCTTTTCTCCATGTCCAAAGCCAAATGTAGTCGATGATTCAGAAGTGGCAGGGGTGGCCAGCAGGGCCCTGGGCTGGGTGTCAGGAGCCAGTTCTAGTCCTGGGCTCACAGACTGATTCCTTGTGTGACTGTGGATAAGACTGGGCCCCATGTGCTCGACGGCCGGGAAAGCAGTAGGTTGGATGGTCTCCAAGAATCTGAGGTCTCTGCTCTTCCTTCAGGACACGGATCTGGACCTCACGTCAGTTTGGGCCTCGTCCCTCTAGCCAGTACATCTAGCCATGTGCCAGCTGCTCTGCCAAACTCTAGCCATACATAATTTCACTTAATCCTCTTACAAGTCCAGGAAGTGAAGAGTGTCACCCCACCTTCCCAACTTATAGAAGAAGAAGCTGAAGTTCAGGGAGGTTAAGCAATGGCAATTTTTTTTTGAGATGGAATCTTGCTCTGTCACCCAGGCTGGAGTGCAATGGCGAGATATCAGCCCACTGCAATCTTCGCCTCCCAGATTCAAGCAATTCTCCTACCTCTGCCTTCCCAGTAGCTGGGATTATAGGTGCCTGCTACCACACCCAGCTAATTTTTGTATTTTTAGTAAAGATGGGTTTCACCATGTTGGTTAGGCTGGTCTTGAACTCCTGACCGCAGGTGATCCACCGGCCTTGGCCTCCCAAAGTGCTGGGATTACAGGCATGAGCCACCGTGCCTGGCAATTTACCCAATGTGAAAGCTCCTATGTATGACCTTAGACTACACTATTTGAGGTCAGGCGCGGTGGCTCACTCCTGTAATCCCAGCACTTTGGGAGGCTGAGGCAGGCAGATTGCCTGAGGTCAGGAGTTCGAGACCAGCCTGACCAACATGGTGAAACCTCGTCTCTCCTAAAAATACAAAATTAGTTGGGTGTGGTGGTGCATTCCTGTAAGTCTAGCTCCTCAGGAGGCTGAGGCAGGAGAATCACTTGAGCCTGGGAGGTGGAGGTTGCAGTGAGCCAAGATTGTGCCGCTGCACTCCAGCCTGGGCAAGAGAGTGAGACCGTCTCAAAAAAAAAAAAAAAAAAAGAAAGAAAAAGAAAAAAAGACTACATTATTTTCCAACTTCAGTACCCTGGAGATCGCCTCTTTTAATCATTTTTATTTTCTCCCTAAATGTAAAGAACAGCGCCATGGTCTGAATGTTTGTGTGTCCTTAAAATTCATATGTTGAAATCCTAGCCTCCAAGGTGATGGTAATGAGAAGGCAAGGCCTTTGGGAGGTGATAATGGGATCAGTGGCTTTATAAAAGAGGCCCGAGTGAGACCTCTTGGCCTTTCACCATGTGAAGACATAGGAAGAAGGTGCTGTGTATGAACCAGAAAGAGACCCTCACCAGACACTGAATCTGCAAGCATCTTGATCTTGGACTTCTCAGCCTCCAGAACTGTGAGAAATAAATTTCTATTGTTTAGAAGCCACCCAGTTTATGATATGTTAGTCTATTTGTGTTGCTGTAAAAGAATATTCGGGGCAGGGTTTATTTTGGCGCAGGGCTCTGCAGGCTGCCCAAGAAGCATGGCACCAGTAACTGTTTCTGGTGAAGTCTTCAGGCTGCCTCCACTCATGGAGGAAGGCAAAGGGGAGCTGGTGTGTGCAGAGATCACATGGGGAGAAATGAACCAGGAGAGAAAGGGAGGTTCACAGGCTGTTTTTAACAACCAGCTTCTTAACAACCAGGGTACTAATAGAGCAAGAAAGCACTCATTATCACTAGGACAACACCAAGCCATTGATGAGAAATCCTACCCATAACCCAGACAGCTTCCATTAGCACCCCTCCAACACTGGGGATTACATTCAGCCTGAGATTTGGAGGAGTCAAAGAAACCATGTCCAAACTATAGCACAGCATGAACACACTAGGACGAATAGCTGGGCAAATGGGCCATTCCCTGTAGTCTACTTGCAATCCCCGCTTTCTCCACCTCCAATTGTTTGACATTTATATGCTTATTTGCAGTTCTCTCATTTCTCCTCATAAATTCAATTAATATAACTCCTATTTTCTTATTTTGTCACATGGACGACACCTTTTAACGTCCTGCTTTCTGGCCAGGCACGTTGGCTCATGCCTGTAACCCCAGCACTTTGGGAGGCCAAGGCAGGTGGATCACTTGAGGTCAGGGGTTCGAGACCAGCTGGCCAACATGGTGAAAGCCCGTCTCTACTAAAAATACAAAAAATTAGCCAGGTGTGGTGGCACAGGCCTATAGTCCCAGCTACTCGGGATGCTGAGGCAGGAGGATCACCTGAACCCGGGAGGCAGAAGTTGCAGTGGGCTGAGATCGCGCCACTGCACTCTAGTCTGGGCGACAGAAGGAGATCCTGTCTCAAAGTAAATAAATAAATAAATAAATAAATAAATAAATAAATAAATAAATAAAATCCTGTTTTCTAAGATGATTTACTTTTCTCTCCATCTTTCCTCTCTGCTTCCTGTTTCCATTTTTTTGGTCAGCCTCACTTTTGTTTTTAAATAGTAATTTTTTAATGGGGGCAAGACCTCAAAGGTTTCTCCCTATCCAGTTCTCATTTCCTTTGGATACACTGAGAATTACATTTCTCCACCCTTTTAAGTTGAGTGGAACCATGTGACTAGTTATGGCCAATGAGTTGTGAGAGGAAGTAATCTTTGTTACTTTTGGGCTGGAGCATTTGATGGCTGGTGTGAGCACCACCACCACCACACACACACACACACACACACACACACACACACACACACACACACACACACACACACATTTTCTTCCCTGGTGTCATACCTGACAGCATTCCCTATGGTAGAGCCTCTGAGCCATCCCCAGGAGAACAGAGCCCCCTGCCACTGTATTGTCAACGTGTAGTATGTAAAGACATACATCTTTGTTGTCTTAAGCCTCTGAGAGTTTGGAGTTATTTACTACAATAGCATAATAAATAAAGTTTATGGAACTCAACCAAGCATTATCCAAGTATCTTCTGACTGATACAGTTAACATTATATTCTGTCCTACAATTATAACCAAGACTTTAGTGTTTTGTCCTTACTTTAAATAAACAGACTACAAAAACCCAAACTTCCTCGGTCCTGGCAAGTCTGAAAATGTTTTTATTTTGCCCTCACATTTGATTGTGTTTGGCTGAGAATAGAATTCTAGCTTAAAAATCTCTTCCAAAACTTTCAGGATAATGCACTATTAGTGTCTGGCTTTTGACTTCTGATGAGAAATTTGATACTGGTCTGATTCTCTTTCCTTCATAGATGAATATTTTTTAAACACCAGTGGAAAACTTTTAGAATCTTTATAATAATGTTTGACAGAATCTCTTTTTCCTCATATTTTCTCTGTCTTTTCCATTTTTGTCTTTTTGTTTATTATTTATGTATTTATTTTTTAGAGACAAAGTCTCACTTCATTGCCCAGGCTGGAGTACAGTGGTGCCATCATAGCTCACTGAAGCCTTGAACTCCTGGGTTTAAGTGATCCTCCTGCCTCAGCCTCCTGAGTAGCTGGGATTACAGGTGTGAGGCACCACACCCAGCTCATTTCATTTCTGTCTTTTTTTTTTGAGACGGAGTTTCACTCTTGTTGCCCAGGCTGGAGTGCAATGGCGCGATCTTGGCTCACTGCAACCTCTGCCTCCCAGGTTCAAGCAATTCTCCTGCCTCAACCTCCCAAGTAGCTGGGATTGCAGGCATGCGCCACCACACCTGGTTAATTTTGTATTTTTAGTAGAGACGGTGTTTCTCCATGTTGGTCAGGCTGGTCTCAAACTCTCTACCTCAGGTGATCTGCCTGTCTCAGCCTCCCAAAGTGCTGAGATTACAGGCATGAGCCACCGGCCTGGCCCATTTCTGTCTTTTTCTTATACACTCAGATAACCACCACTCATGTCCAGAAACACATTATTACCAACAACTGGTTGACCCCCTGCGTTTCTTCCCAGTCACTACACATTCCTTCTCCCCAAAGGTTACTCAATCTTGTTTTAACACTGTCAATTAGTTTCACCTGTTTTTAAAACTTTATATAAAAGGAATCATACAGCAAGTCATTTATCCTCTTGAGGCCCCAGTTTCAGCAGCTGTAAATTGGGAGCAAAACTATAGCTGACAGTACATGGCAGATTGTAGGTGCCTAGTACACGTTTATTAACTGTGTATAGCTCATCGTACCCTCAAATCACCTTCACATATTTATTTTACTTCTGGTGGATTTGTGGCATAAAAATGGAGAATATAATAACTACTAGAGAACATATAGTCATAGGATCTGAGGTGGGGCAGACTGGGAGATATAGAAACATTTTCTCCAGACATTGTATTTGACAAGATCAATTCTGCCAACTCACAAGCAACTCACTAGGAATCTTATGGGGGTGATGAACGTTGTGGAGCCATTCCCACCGTGAGCCTTCCCCAGGAAATACTTGTGCACAGGATGATGGCTAAAGCCCGACTGCCTGGGTTCTAAACAGAGCTCTGCCACCTTCTCTCTGTGGGACCTCAATGCAATTTACTTATTCACTCGGAGTCTCAGTTTTCATGTCTATGATAGGGGGACAATAATGTTACTGAACCAAACTAGGTTGGTTCGCCCTTGCACAACAGAAAGCCAAACTCTGAAGCACTGGGTTTTTGCAGTGAGAAAGATTTATTGTGAGCCAAGTGACAAGGAGACAGGACGAAATGCTCAAATCTGTCTCCCTGAGCTGGGAGCTGGGTCAGGTTTTATAAGCATAGTGTAATGAGATGTGAACTGATTGGATCTTGCAATGAGGTGATGCTGTGAGGCATGATCTGACTGGATCCCGTTGTGGGGTGATGCCAGAGCACAATCTGATTGGATCCTGCATTCTACTGCGGAGCTGCTGCTGCTTCTCCTCCTCCTTCTTCTTCTTCTTCTCCTCCTTCTCCTCCTCCTCCTCCTCCTCCTCCTCCTCCTCCTCCCTCTTCTTCTTCTTCTTCTTCTTTTAATTAATTTTTTTTTTGGTAGAGATGAAGTCTTGTTCTGTTGCCCAAGCTGGTCAAGAACTCCCGAGCTTCTTAATTCAGTCCCTGTTTCTTGGTCCCAGGGCTTAGGGTCCCCCTGTGGTTGCACGTTTGGTTCATCTGGCATGCTCAGTTTATGTGACCTTCAACCTGGGAATCCATGTTAACAGAAAAACAATTCCCAACTTCGTTACATAAAAGTTAAACCACATTCCTCTAGTGCAGGTACAATAATATGTACCTTAGTGTTGTTAAAAGGATTAAGAGATAAGATGCAAATAAAGTGCTTAAAACAGTGCTGGCATGTAAATATTCAACAAATATTAGCTAATATTCATTCCAAGTTGCCAAGGAGGCTGGAAATAAAAAATTTCAGCAGGTATTAATGGGAACAGGAAATTTCTCCTAACAGCACATTTATTGGTAATAATTGGGAGAGTAAAAATTCTAGATAGTTGATTCTTTTTCCTTAGTTTCTTTCACCAACTTTTCTGCTTCCAAATAGTCCTTGTTTTTTAATGAAATTATTATGATGATAGTAAATGGTCTGTTTTTTTTCCCTGTCCTTATCTGGCCATGTTGGGCCACCCTCATTCCACTTATTCCTTCCTCCTTCGTTTTTCATCTTTTCTCCTCACTCCTTGCCATCTCCTCCTTCCATATTTTTGGGTTCAAGTTTCTTCAGGTATAAGGTACATGAAGTAAAATTCATCCTTTTAAATAAACAGTTTTATGAGTTGTAATTAGCATATGCAATTTCAATAAACACATCTGCTCCACAATGAAGATACAGAATAGCCCCTATCACCACAAAAGGCTCCCAACTCTTTTTTTTCCCAAACACTTTTAAGAATTTCTTTTTATCATCGTTTCTCAGCCTTTTGGCTAAGATCAAGTGAAGAATTTCTTTTTATCACTAGTTTTCAATAACTTTAATTATATATGCATTGGCGTACTTTTCTTTATGTTTTATTTCCTCTTGGAATTCTTGCAGGTTTTTGGATCAGTGGGTTTATACTTTTCATCAAAGTTAGGAAAATTTCAGCCATTATTTCTTAAAATATTTTTGTGGTCCCTTCTCTTTCTCTTCTCTACTTTTTTGGGACTTTTGGATACATGTATTTTACGCCACTTGATATCATCCCGTAGATGACTGATGCTCTTTCATCTTTTCCTCTTTTTTTCTTTCTGTGCTTCGTTTTAGATCTCTTTTATTACTATGCCTTGAAGTTTTTAATCTTTTATTTGGCAGTGTCTAATCTGCTAATCTTATCTAGTGTATCTTTCTTTTCAGGTCTTATATTTTTCATCTCTAGAAATTTCATTTTGGTCTCTTATATCTTCCATTTCTTTCCTTACTATGTTGATGGTTTCCTCTATGTCATTTTGTATAAGAAGTCTGTAGTAGCTGCATTAGCACCCTTGTCTGCTAATTCCATCATTTCTGTGATTTCTGGGTCTATTTGTATTAATTGATGGTTCTCCTGGTTGTGGGTCTTTTTCTCTGCTTCTTTTCACACCTGAAAATTTTTTATAGGATGATAAAATGTTTTTTGTAGGGTTTTCTTGAGACAAATCTTGCTCTGTTGCCCAGGCTGCAGTTCATTGGCACAATCTTGGCTCACTGCAACCTCTGCCTCCTGGATTCAAGTGATTCTCCTGCGTCAGCCTCCCAAGTAGCTGGAATTACAGGTGCCTGCCACCACGCCCAAGTATTTCTTTTGTATTTTTGGTAGAGAGGAGGTTTCACTATGTTGGCCAGGCTGGTCTCGAACTCCTGGTCTCAAGTGATCCGCCTGCCTCAGCCTCCCAAAGTGCTGGAATTACAGGCTTGAGCCATTATGCCCAGTCAAGAACGCAAATATTTGAGTCAGCTCAGGCTGCTGTAACAAAATGTGATACTCCATGTAGCTTAAAGAACAGACATTTATTTCTCACCATTTTAGAGGCTGGGAAGTCTACAATCAGATGCCAGAATGGTTAGATTCTGGTGAGAGCCTTCTCTCTGTCTTGCAGGTGGCTGCCTTTTTGTTGTATCCTTACATGGTGGGCAGGGTGGGGGTTGCAGAGAGAGAGAGAGAGAAAGAGCTCATGCTGCTTCTTGTAAGGGCACTAATCCTGTCATGAGGTCTCTGCCCTCATGACTCAATTACCCGCCAAAGACACCATCTCCAATTGCCATTACATTGGTTTCAACATATGTATGAATTTGAGGGAGAACAGTTCATTGAATAGCACTGGACATTGTAAATTTTGTTATTGGGTGCTGGATTTTATTGTATTCCTTTAAGTAGTATTGAACTTTGTTTTGGGACACTGTTAAGTTACATGAGGTCATTTGGGTTCATTTTAGCCTTGCTTTACGATTGTCAGAGGCAGGTTCCAAATAGCCTTTAGTCTAGAGCTAATTTAGCCTAATGACTGAGATGAGTCTCCTTATGAGGGCTCTGCTTGATGCCCGATATATTAAGAAGTGTCTGCATTTTAACTGTTGGAATCACAAACAATTTCTCACCTTATATGAGCTCTTCAGCCTACTACCTTCCAGCAGTCCCCACCTCCCCTCCACCAGCCTTGGGTACTCTTTCTCACATATGTGTAAATCAGTACACAGCCAAAGACTCAAGAGGACCCCTTGGAGATTTCTGAAGTTTAGAACTCTGGACTCCTCTTCAATACTCTTCCCTGTAATTTCTAGCCACTTTGGCCATTCTGCTTGAGTTTCCCTTCTATGAGCTGCATTGTGAAAACTGTCTCCACACAGGAAGGGGTGATCTTAAGGCTCATCTCTTTTTTTTCTCTCTCTCTCTCTCAGGAATCATAGTCTTCATTGTCTGTTGTCCAATATATGGAAAGCATTGTTTCATATCATTTTGCCTGTTTTCCTAATTGTTTAAGGGAGGGTCAATCTGGTCTCCATTACTCTATCATTACTGAAAGCAGACGTCTTTGCCCAATACTTTTGAGAAAAAAAATTATACATCTGGAAGATCTGAAAGTCTGAAAAACACTGCTATAGACCTTTTAACTCTCTTCAAAACCATCCTGGAAAAAAAAATCCTTTAAAATGTAGGATTTGACCAATCTAGATCAAAATTGAACAATTTCCCCTCCTTGAAATGAAGGACCAAGAAGGGTGGGGAAAGAAGAGAAAAAAAAAGGAGAAAGGAAACGTGAAGGTTTTCTCTCCTTGCCATGGTTTGAATGTGTGTGCCTCCCCTGAATTCATAAGTTGGAACCTCAGACCTGATGTGATAGTATGAAGAGGTGAGGACTTTAGGAGGTGATTAAGACATAAGGGATCTACCTTCATGAATGGGCTTAATACCCTTATAAAAAAATTAACTAGGCCCTTTTAGACCTTCTATCTCTTCTTCATGCGAGGACACAGTATTCATCCTTTTTTGTCCCCTTCCACCATGTGAAAATGCTATCATGAGGCTGGACACAGTGGCTCACACCTGTAATCCCAGCACTTTGGGAGGCTGAAGCAGGCGGATCATTTGAGGCCAGGAGTTCGAGGCCAGTCTGGCTAACACAGAAAAGCCCCATCTCTGCTAAAAATACAAAAATTAGCCGAGTGTGATGGCATGTGCTTATAATCCTAGCTACTTGCAAGGCTGTGTCATGAGAATCACTTGAACCTGGGAGGCGGAGGTCGCAGTGAGCCGAGATCTTGCCACTGCACTCCAGCCTGGGCAATAGGGTGAGACTCCATCTCAAACAACAAAGAAGGTGCCATCATGAGAGCAGAGAGCAGCCCTTACCAGACACCAAATTTGCTAGTATCTGTATCTTGATCTTTGACTTCCCAGCCTCCAAAACTGTGAAAAAATAAATGTATCTTCTTTATAAATTACCCAGTCTCAGCTATTTTGCTATAGCAGCGCAAATGAACTTGGATACCCCCCAGCACCGAGATATTCCTTCTGCCTGACTTGGAGGCAGCATAATTGTTGACAGCACAGGCACAGATGCTAACTGCCTGGGTTCAAGTCCCAGCTCTGCCATTTACAAGCTTTCCTTGGGCTGGTTACTTGACCACTCTGTGCTTCAACCTCCTCATTTGTAGAATGTGATGATGGCACTATTAGTGCCTACTTCTTAGGTACTAATTTTAGGTACTCTCTTAGGGTTGTTATGAGGGTTAAATAAATTAATGTTTTTTTGGTTTTTGAGACGGAGTTCCGCACTCTCACCCAGGCTGGAGTGCAGCAGCGTGATCTTGACTCACTGCAACCTCTGCGTCCTGGGTTCAAGCGATTCGCCTGTTTCAGCCTCCCAAGTAGCTGGGATTACAGACACACATCACCATGCCCAGCTAATTTTTTCCCATTTTTAGTAGAGACGGGGTTTCGCCATGTTGGCTAGGCTGGTCTCAAACTCCTGACCTCAGGTAATCCACCCTCCTTGGCCTCCCAAAGTGCTGGGATTACAGGTGTGAGCCACCATGCCTGGTCAATAAATTAATGTTTGTAAAATACTAAGGACAGCAAATGGCACATAGCAAGCACTATGTAAGTGCTTAATTAGAAATATGCAATTTTTTTTTCATTAAAGAAGTAATACGTATTTAGTGTAGATATAGAAGTTCACCAGGGTAGAGAAGTGTGGCCTGCTGAGGCTGTCTGTCTTCCAAGATACCTCTTAGGTTGGATTTCCTTAATACAGCATATTTGTTCAAGCCTAGCTGTCTATCTTGCAGGTGTGGAAGAAACAAAGCTTGCCGTGCGGCTGGATCAGATCTATCAAAGGCAACTTCCGTCTCTATAGTACCAACCACTGGGAGGCCCCAGCACGACTGTGTATTCAGCGATGTTCTCTGTCCACTGAAAAATCTACACTCTCTTTATAGGGCAAAAATAACCACACAAAACTGGCCATCTCTGCTTTCTACAACTCAAGTGGCCACGTAAAATTTTCTTTAGCAAACATGTTTTATAACAGCTAGTTAAACAGTTACGAGTTTTATGGTTTAAAGATTGTATTTACAATCTGTGTAGTCCTACAGCAGTATCTCTCAGAAAGCCACGTGTCTTCTCATTAAATATTGCTGCACCTGAGGAAAGAATGAGCAACTGCAATAATCAGGAAAAATTTATATATGTATATTATTTCTTACTTTTAAAAAATTATGGTAAAATACGCATAACACAAAACTTACCATCTTAACAATTTTCAAGTGTATAGTTCAGTGGTATTAAGTACATTTGTACTGTTATGCCAACACCACCATCCACCCATAAACCTCTTTTAGTCTTGTAAAACTGAAACTCTGTACCTATTTAATAATATCTCCCCATTCTTCCCTCTACCCAGCCCCTGGCAACCCCCATTGTACTTTCTGTCTCTGTAAATTTGACTAATCTAGGTACCTCGTATAAGTGGAATCATAAGGTATCTGTCTTTTTGTGACTGGCTTATTTCACTCAGCGTTGTGTCTGCAAGGTTCACCTACATTGTAGCATGGGTCAGAATCTGCTTCCTTTCTAAGACTGAAGAATGTTCCATTGTATGTATATATCACACTCTGTTCATTCATTCATTCATCAATGGACACTTGGGTAACTTCCACTTTTGGCTATTATGAATAATGTTGCTGTGAACGTTGGTGTACACATATCTCTTTAAAAGTCTGTTTTCAATTCTTTTGAATATATACCCAGAAGGGGAATGACTGCATCGTATGGTAATTCTGCTTTTTAATTTTTTGACGAACTGCCATTCTGTTTTCTATAGTGGCTGCATCATTTCACATTCCCAAAAACAGTGCCTGAGGGATCTAATTTCTCTACATCCTATATAACCCTTGTGTTTTTTTTTAATTGATAGTAGCCATCCTAAAGAGTGTGAGATGATATCTCATTGTGGTTTGATTTGCATTTCCCTCATGATTCCTTTCTTTTTTTGAAAAAACAATTAAGAAATAGCTTATATACAGTTATAAGATAAAGTGCTATATCTTACCAGCGTGGCAGAATGAAATAGTACACATGCGTATACCTGTGAAACCACCACCAGATTAAAATATAGAACATTCCCAGCACCCCAGAAGGTTCCCTCGTTCCCTTCCCAGTCAGTAAGCTCTAAGATAACCACCTTCTGGGGCATGTATAGTTTTCATCTACCCTGTGGCTTTTGCCCCACCAGAACAGTTTCCAACGATGCCCTTGGCATATTGTTCTATAACAGTCACAGCAATGTTAGCATTCTACATAACCTTCTCTTCCTTATCTTGCTGAGAGGGCAATTTCAGCGCAGTATTTAAAATTCTCCAGGTACTTATGTCCTCCAAATTATTTCTCCTCTCTTTACAAGTCTTCTTATCAAATTCAGTTGTGACTTCACACTTCTGTGACCAAGATTTGTTTGATTCTACACAGGCTTAGCAGCTGATGTCTTCCTTCAGAAGTGGAATTACATTTACCAAGCTCATGAGACTGAGATGGAAAATCGGAATGTCAATGTATGCGTTGATAACTTGAAATATAATTGTTAAGCAGACTGGCATCTACTCAGCAAAACCAGCACATTCTTTCCTGAAGGCAGATCCAAGTGAAAAGTCAAATTACACAGAGGGTGGCTTGGTGGGCATTTAATCATTCAACATGATCTACTAAAACACAATTACATGTCAGGGACTGTGCTGGACACTAGGTGGAGAATAGTGAATAAGAAATACAGGGCTCTGTGCTTGTGGATCCTAAAGTATAGGAAGAAGACAAGTCCTAAACATATCATCAGACTTGTAGGTTAAAGAAAAAAAAAAGGCTGGGCGTGGTGGCTCAAGCCTGTAATCCCAGCACTTTGGGAGGCCGAGACGGGTGGATCACGAGGTCAGGAGATCGAAACCATCCTGGCTAACACGGTGAAACCCCGTCTCTACTAAAAAAAAAATACAAAAAACTAGCCGGGCGAGGTGGCGGGCGCCTGTAGTCCCAGCTACTCCGGAGGCTGAGGCAGGAGAATGGCGGGAACCCGGGAGGCGGAGCTTGCAGTGAGCTGAGATCGGCCACTGCACTCCAGCCTGGGTGACAGAGCGAGACTCCGTCTCAAAAAAAAAAAAAAAAGAAAAAAAGAAAAAAAAAAAAGACTGCAATCTTAGACTCTGCTTCCTCCCTGGATCCACGAAAATAACAGTGTGGGGTTTTTTTTTAAAAAAGGCAGTGCATTCGGACAGGGGTCAGCAAACTATGGTCTGCAGGCCAGATCCAGCCTGTTGCCCGTTTATGTACAGGCTGCAAGCTAAGAATATTGTCCACATATTGTCTGTGGCTGTTTTCATACTACAATGACAGAGTTGAGTGGATGCAATGGAGATCATATGGCATCCAAAGCCAAGAATGTTTACTGTCTGGCCTTTTATTGAGAAAATTTGCCAATCCTGGTTCTTGAGCAGCACCGTTCAATGGAACTTTCTGCAATGATGGAAATGTTCTGCACTGTCCGATGCAGTAGCCAACCACTACCTTTGTGTAGCTATAGAGCACTTTAAACGTGACTAGTGCAATTGAGAAGCTGAAAGTTTATTTTATTTTAATTACATTTATTTATTTATTTATTTATTTATTTATTTCTGAGACGGAGTCTTGCTCTTTCGCCCAGACTGGAGTGCCAGTGGTGCGATCTTGGCTCACTGCAACCTCAGCCTCTTGTGCTCGAGCAATTCCCCTGCCTCAGCCTCCCAAGTATCAGGGATTACAGGCACCCGCCACCACATTCAGCTAATTTTTGCATTTTTAGTAGAGATGGGGTTTCACCATATTGACCAGGCTGTTCTCAAACTCCTGACCTCAAGTGATCCACCTGCCTCGGCCTCCCAAAGTGCTGGGATCACAGGTGTGAGCCAACGTGCCTGGCCTATTTTAATTAAATTTAAGTAGCCACATGTGACCCGAGGGTACTCTATTGGATAGCACAGCTGCAGAGTGCAAGAGAAAGGGTATCTGGTTTGAGAGACACCAAGCATAGTGAAAGATAGGGGCTTTGGACTGAAAGCAGAAGGATTAAGTGAAAGTTCACATAAGGAAGGTTGAGATGTCCTGCCCAGTTGCTTCTCAGGATTCTTTCCCAGCCTAGACTCCAGAATGCTGACTCTTAACAAATAATGCTGACTCTAAACAAATAATGAGGCTTCTAGGTTAAAAAAAAAAAAAAAAAAAAAAACCCAAAGACTATCAGCAGGTATGGTGGTACATGTCTGTAGACCCAGCACCTCAGGAGGCTGAGGTGGGAGGATCGCTTGAATCTGGGAGGTCAAGGCTCCAGTGAGCCATGATCACTGCACTCCAGCCTGGGTGACAGAGTGAGACCATGTCTCAAGAAAAAAAAAAAGAAATAAAAGAAAAACTGCACTGCCCAGGACTATACTCTCTAAGGGAGGATCATCCTCTTCTAAAAAGAAGCTAGAAGAGCCTTTTCTGGAGAATTTGATCAGTCCAGAAGGAAAGATGTAAAGATCCTGATACTAGGGGCTCCCTAATGAATAGTCTTCAAAGCTCATCGTTAAAAAGCCCTCCTCACATGCACATAGCTTCCAATAACTTTTAGTGTAAGTCTCATCCTTCAATATAAGCAAGCAGTCAAGGATCATTATAGGTTTTTATTATTTTTTTTTTACTTAGGCTAATACAATGTAAAGAAGAGCAGATTTGAGGAAAGCCTGTAATAAGTAAGAAAGAGACCAAACAGATAAATAGACTTAGGCAAAGACATATGGAAATCTATTTTATTAAATTAGGAGATCCATGAAGTTGGATTATGAGAAAAATTATCTTTATTTTCACAAAGTTCAACTCAAACTTAGCATTTTCTTCAATTATGAACATAAACAAGAGACCGTAGTAGTATTAGTGTTCCTGTGACTTCATCAGCAATAGAAGTCAGATATCTTCCCATCACATTGCTGTTGTTAAAATTATTTCAAAATATCACTTATGTTCATCGCAACTTTGAAATTATGATCATTATTAGACATGTTCCAAATCTTGCAGAAGCACATGTTATTCTATGACTGATTTGGTTTTTAAATATTTTGATAAATGTACTTTAACATGAATGATTTCTTTTGTAATCCTATATATATAATTTTATTAATAAAAAAATACGCTGAGAAGGCATCCTTGAGCTCCACCGGATTGCAAAGGAGTTCATGGCACAAGAAAGGTTAAGAGCATCTATAATAATGTTCTCTTTAGAACTATAAGTGGATAGGGAAATGCAGATAATAATCATCAAACACTATGTGCCAGATTTTAAAATTCACAATTCTGAGAGGTAAGTATTATTATTATTATTATTATTATTCTGTTAGTTTTCATGAGAATATTGGAATGCTTGTGTTATCATTTCAATGGGATATTTGGAGACAGAAGAGATGAACTGATATGCTTAATCAGTCCTCTCAACCCATAAGTCCAGTTTCCTTTTGCGAAAATAGTATGCATACATCATAAGCAAACTGGAGAAGTGCAATAAGGACAGGAAAAGTCACCCTTAATGCCCCTACCGGTTTGGTGAACATCAGCAATCTGTGCATATAGACATAAATATACATATACACACCTAACTTATATAAAGATAAATGTACATGGGGACTTCAAAGAGTTTGGGGCAAAGTGAAATTAAAGATAAAAATAGAAAACATAAACTTTATTTCTCAACATAAATTCTGTCAAGTTCAAGACACTTTTGTAAGTGATACTAGCCATTTAGTCCATCCCTAAAAAAACTGAGGCCTGGGGATTTAGCCATGTCAATGCCATCTTTTTTACATTATTAACTAAAGAAAAATGGGTGTCCTTTAAAGATATTTTGAGATGAGGAAACAAAAAAGACATCAGAAGGAGCCGAATCAGGACTGTAAGGTGGAGGCCTAATGATTTCCCATTGAAACTCTCGCAAAATTGACCTTGTTGGATGAGAGGAATGAACAGGAACATTGTCATGGTGGAGAAGGACTCTCTGGTGAAGCTTTCCTCGGCTTTGTTTTGCTAAAGCTTTGGCTAATTTTCTCAAAACACTCTCATAATAAGCAGATGTTATTATCCTTTGGCTCTCTAGAAAGCAACTAAAATGAGCATCCCCCATAAAACAGTTGCCATGGTCTTTGCTCTTGACCAGTCTGTTTTTGCGTTGATTGAACCACTTCCATCTCTTGGTAGCCATTGCCTTGAGTGTGCTTTGTCTTCAGGATTGCACTAGTAAATGTTTCATCCCTGTTACAGTTCTTTGGAGAAATGCTTCAGGATTTTGATATCATTTGTTTAAAATTTCCATTGAAAGCTCTACTCTTGTCTGCAGCTGATCTGGGTGCAAGACTTTTGGCACCCATCAAGTGGAAAGTTAACTTTAATTTTTCAGTCAAAAAAAGGAGCAAAATAGGCTGGGCATGGTGGCTCATGCCTGTAATCCCAGCACTTTGGGAGGCTGAGGCAGGAGGATCACAAGGTCAGGCGATGGAGACCATCCTGGCTAATACGGTGAAACCTCGTCTCTACTAAAAATACAAAAAAAAAAAAAAAATTAGCCAGGCATGGTGGCAGGCACCTGTAGTCCCAGCTACTTGGGAGGCTGAGGCAGGAGAATGGTGTGAACCCAGGAGGCGGAGCTTGCAGTGAGCCGAGATCATGCCACTGCACTCCAGCCTGGGTGACAGAGTGAGACTCCATCTCAAAAAAGAAAAAAAAAAAAAAGGAGCAAAATAAATGGACAGAAATTGTCCCCGAGGAAGCCCAGACATTGGATTTACTAGCCAAAGACTTTAAATCAGCTATGCTCAATATGCTCAAAGAACTAAAGGAAATCTTGGACAAAAAAAAACTAAAGGAAATCAGGACAACAATGTACAGAGCTACATAGACATTCTGGAGCTGAAAAGTATAATAACAAAAATGAAAAATCTGTTCTCTGGGCCTCACCCAGTCTAATTACATCAAAATCTTTAAAGGTGGTACTCCAACATCAGTATTTTCCAAAGCTCTGTCAAGGTTGAAAACCTCTGTCCCAGGGATTCTGTTTTAGGAGGTCCAGGGCTGTGAAAGTAAACCACAGAGGCACATTAGCATCAACTGGAGAGCCTTAAAAAATGCTGATGTTCAGACCCCTCTCCAGGCCAATTCAATGTGAATCTTTGAGGGTAGCACTGGGTATTGGTGTTTTAATCAAGTTTCCCTCACATTTTTTTTTTTTTTTTTTTTTTTGAGACACGGTCTGGCTCTGTCACCCAGGCTGGAGTGCAGTGGCATGAGCTTGGCTCACTGCAGCCTCTGCCTCCTGGACTCTAGCCATCTTCCCACCTCAGCCTCCTGAGTAGCTGGGTCTACAGGCATGTACCACCATACCTGGCTAATTTTTTGTATTTTTTTGTAGAGATGGGGTTTCACCATATTGCCCAAGCTGGTCTTGAACTCCTGAGCTCAAGCCATCTGCCTGCCTTGGCCTCCCGAAGTGCTGGGGTTACAGGCATGAGCCACTGTGCCTGGCCTTCCCTTAAAATTTTGATGATCAGCCAAGGCTAGAAACTTGGAGAATTTCTTGCTAGTCCAGTCCTTCATATCTCCAAAAGCCTTTTTCAATTGAAATGCCAAGAGTCCCAGTATCTAAATGTAGATACATTAATAACATTGCTTATTCTCAAGTCCATTGATGAGAATATTGAGATTGGATTAAGTTATTATTGATTTCAGACTAAAAAATTATGGAGTGCCTGCTGGGTGCCAGACCCTGGGAATGCAGCAGTGTACAAAACAGACACAGCACCTGCTCTCATGAAGCATTTGTTCTAGCACAAAAAGTTTACATAATTATGACAAGTAGTAAGGGAAGAGATAAGAGAATGGGGGATTGGGGCATGAGAGCTGTTATTTTGGATAGGGTAGTCAGGGTATCCCTGAGTAGCTGACATTTGAGAAGAGGTCTGAAGGAAATGAGAGTAGTCCAGTTAACTTCTCTAACCTAAGAGAAGAGCTGTTGATTTTAACGAAAGTATTTGAAATGCTCTTGTGGTTTGTTTTTTGAGATGGAGTCTTGCTCTTTTGCCAGGCTGGTGTGCAATAGCGCGATCTTGGCTTACTGCAGCCTCTGCCTCCCAGGTTCAAGCAATTCTCCTACCTCAGCCTCCTGAGTAGCTGAGATTACAACACCTGCCATCATGCCCAGCTAATTTTGTGTTTTTATTAGATACGGGGTTTCTCCATATTGGTCAAGCTGGTCTCAAACTCCCCACCTCAGGTGATCCGCCCACCTTCGCCTCCCAAAGTGCTGAGATTACAGGTGTGAGCCACCGCACCCAGCTGAAACGCTCTTGGTTTAAGGATGACAGTCTCGCTCTCACAGTTAACCAGTTTCTTCCTCCTTTCATTGTGGGTACCTCTCTCGCGCGCGCGCGCTCTCTCTCTCTCTCTCTCTGTTTTTGTTTGTTTGTTTTTTGGTTTTTGGTTTTTTTTTTTTTTTTTTTTTGAGACAATGTCTTGCTCTGTTACCCAGGCTGGAGTGCAGTGGTGCAATTATAGTTCACTGCAGCCTTGACCTCCCAGGCTCAAGAAATCCTCCCACCTCAGCCTCCCAAGTAGCTGGGACTACAAGTGCACATCACCATGCCTGGCTATTTTTTAAAATTTTTTGCGGAGACATGGTCTACCTATGTTGCCTAGGCTGGTCTCAAACTCTAGAGTTCAAGTGATCCTCCCCTCTTGGCCTCCCATGGTGCTGGGATTATAGATGTTAGCCACCATGCCTGGCTTTGTGTACATCTCTTATCTGAGTCTGATTAACCTGGTTCCTCTGCTTTCCACTAGCTGTGTGAATTTTGGCCAAGCTATGTCATCCCTAAGAGTCTTCATGTCTTCAACTGTAAACTGCACATACCAGTCATAACCATACTTACCTCACAGTAGGATTGCCAAGAAGGGAAAGCGAGCTAGGGAAATGTAGTGCAATGATTAACAATGAGAGTGCTTGGGTCAGAACTCATTCAAAGTGTTGGGGTCAGCCTGCATTCGAAGTCTGGCTCTACCATTTTCTAGCCATATAACCTGTGGCAAATTATTTAGCCTCTCTGGGTCTTTGACTTGTGTGGCAGGCACAATCATGGCCTCTCACAAATGCCCATGTCCTAAAACCAAACCTGTGAATATGTGAGGTTACATGGCAAAAGGGAATTGAGGCTGCAGATGGAATTAAGATTGCTAATCTGCCGGGCATGGTGGCTCACGCCTGTAATCCCAGTGCTTTGGGAGGTTGAGGCAGGAGGATCACTTGAACCCAGGAGTTCCAGACCAGCCTGGGAAACATGATGAAACCCCATCTCTACCAAAAATACAAAAAAAAAAAAAAAAAAAATAGCTGGGCATGGTGGCACCCACTTGTAGTCCCAGCTACTTGGGAGGCTGAGATGGGAGGCTTGCTTGAGTCCTACAGGCAGACAGAGGTTGCAGTGAGCCAAGATTGTACCATTGTACCCCACACTGAGTGACACAGCCAGACCCTGTCTCAAAAAACAAAAACAAAACCCTCCTAATTGCTCAACTTTAAGGCAGGGAGAGTATTCTGTGTAACTCTCTGGGTGGACCCAGTGTAATCACGAAGGTCTTTAAAAGTGGAAGAGGGAGGCAGGAGAGGAAATTCAGAGGGAAGAAGATGCGACTACAGAAGAACAACTGGAGTGATAAGAAAGACTTAGTCATTGTTGCTGGGTAGATGAACGAGGTCATTAGCCAAGGAATGCAGGTGGTCCCGGGAAGGAATGCAGCCCAAGGTGCCCGTGTAGACTTGTAACCTGCAGAACTGTAAGATGACATATTTGCATTGTTTAAGCCACTAAGTTTGTGGCAATTTGTTATAGCAGCAATAGGAAACTAACACAGCTTGTCAATTGAAAATGGGCAAAATGATAGTATTGGTGATAGCTGTTGTGGAACCTCAGTTCTTATCTTCTTAGTTTAAAATAATTTAACCAGCCAGGCGCAGTGGCTCACACCTGTAATCCCAGTACTTTGGGAGGCCGAGGTAGGTGGATCACTTGAGGTCAGGAGTTCGAGATCAGCCTGGCCAACATGGTGAAACCCTATCTCTACTAAAAATACAAAAATAGCTGGGCATGGTGGCCTGAAATCCCAGCTACTTGGGAGGCTGAGGCAGGAGAATTGCTTGAACCCAGGAGGTGGAGGTTGCAGTGAGCCGAGATCACACCACTGCACACCAGCCTGCGTGACAGAGCGAGACTCCGTCTCAAAAAATATTAATAATAAAATAAAATAATTTAATCCATTTCTCATTTGCCCTGAGAATACTTGTGTGGCTGCAGCATTTTCCCTGAGATAACTCTCGGGCAGACATCATTCTACAGCATTCTCTTTTTAGTAGTGGTATTTCCATTTACAAAATATAGTGATCCTCAATCACTGAAAATGTCAAATCCTAGAAAACATAGCATTCCTATGCATGATGTTAATTCCGTGGTGAATTTATGTCACCAAAATGGTTTGACAAGGAGGTGACAATGTTTTCAACATTCCACAATGATACTGTTATTGAGCTAGACCACAGAAATAGAAATAAAACTAAGAGGCCATGTGTCATTGTGGAATATAATGAGAATATGGGCATGGTGGACTCGGTTGATCAGATGCTCTCTTCTTATCCAACTGAGCGCAAAAGGCACAAGGTTTGGTATAAGAAACTCGTTCGCAACCTTCTAAACATGGCAGTGCTGTGCTCCTACATCCTGCTCGAGAAGGACAATCCTGAGCACACGATTAGCCGTGTAAATTTCAGACTGACACTGATAGGAAGAATGCTGCAAAAGCATCCCAAGCCAGGGTGGTAACATCTTCGAGGTCATCCGTGCTCTGATGATATCACACCTCTTCACCTGTCTGGAACACACTTCCCCAAGAGCATACCACCCATATCAGGGAAACAGAATCCAACTGGTGGCTGCAAAGTTTGCTGCTCACACAACAGGAATGGCAAGAAGATCTGAAGAGAAAGGCGACATTTTTGTGCAGAATGTGATGTTCTGCTTTGTGTTGTTCCACGCTTTGCAATTCACCACATGAAAAAAAATTAAATACTAATCATCAGATATATTTCTGTTACATTAGGATTAGAGACAAGTTAAGTTTAGAAATAAATAACTCCAGGCACGGTGGCTCACGCCTGTAATCGCAGCACTTTGGGAGGCTGAGGCTGGTGGATCACTTGCGGCCAGGAGTTCGAAACCAGACTGGCCAACATGGTGAAACCCCATCTCTACTAAAAATACAAAATTAGCAAGGTGTGGTGGTGGGCACCTGTAATCCCAGCTACTCGGGAGGCTGAGGCAGGAGAATGGCTTGAACCCGGGAGGCAGAGGTTGCAGAGAGCCGAGATTGCACCATCGCATTCCAGCCTGGGTGACAGAGCAAGACCTTGTCTCAAAAAAGAAAAGAAAAAAAGAAATAAATAACGCCCAGAAGATTTTTTACATTTTATTTTCACATTGAAAATCAGTCAGATTTGCTTCAGCCTCAAAGAGCATGATAATGTAAAGTTAAATGAGTGCTGGCAGCGAGCAGCACTTTTTTTTTTTCTAAATGGCAGTGGGTTAAACAAGAGACACACAGCAAAGAAGATGCAGCACAGAGCAATTTATTGCAAAGGAGAAAGAATGTTCTGAAAGTTAGGTACAGAATAGACAGTCCACCCTGTGGGGTGATTCTGAGCGGGGAAACTCCCTTTAGGGGAGTCTTACCTAAGGGGATAGGAAGAGGTGTTACTAGCAAGCATGTTTTGGATGGTCCTCTGGGCGAACATGTGCAGTACCACATGCTTGTTCATACACTGCATGTCTCAGTAGCATCTTAAATCTCTACCCAGAGGTGTGTTTTTTACTATTATAGTGAGCAAAGCATCAGTCTGAGGACAGGTAAAATCAAAATGTGCATGCTCTCCATGGGAGAAGTTCCCCACTGGAGATAGCTTTGCTTGAATGAGCTGGACTACAGTGCAAATGCTGGGGCTTATTGTGTGGACGGTCACAGTCACAGCCATGGTTGCTGTGGTCTGAGGACACGTTACTCCCTTGCCTATCTATCCTGCCTTAGTATGTACTTCCTAGGTTTGTCCAGAGGGTTATATGAATTCACAGCAATTCCAGGTGCATATAAGCTATGGTAGCTAAACTAGTGGTCTATGAAAGATGTCCACATCCCAAACTCCAGAACCTGTGAATGTTACCTTACATGGCAAAAGGGATCTAGTAGGTGTGATTAAGGATTTTGAGATGGGGGCATTATCCTAGTGGACTCAATATAATTGAAAATGGAAGAGGGAAGTAGGAGGGTTAGAATCTGAGAAGGAGCTGTGACAATGAAAGCAGAGGCGAGGGTGTTTATGTGTGGTGGGGAGAGATTGATCTGAACCTGCTGCACTGCCAGCTTTGAAGACGAAAGAAGGGGCCACAAGCCAAGGAATGCAGGTGGCCTTTAGAATCTGAAAAAAGCAAGGGAATGAGCTCATTAAACACAGCCCTTCTGACACAGTGATCTCAGGAATTCTGACCTCCAGAACTGTAAGAGAATAAATTTGTGTTTTGGGCTGGGTGTGGTGGCTAACTCCTGTAATCCCAGCACTTTTAGAGGTCGAGGCGGGAGGATGGCTTGAGCCCAGGAGTTCAGGACCAGCCTGGGCAACATAGACACCCTATCTCTAAAAAAAAAAAATAAAAAAAAAAAAAAATTATTACCTGGACATGGTGGTGCATGCCTGTAATCCCAGCTATAGCTACTCAGGAGGCCAAGGCAGGAGGCTCGTTTGTGCCTGAGAGGTTGAGGCTGCAGTGAGCTATGATCATGCCACTGAATTCTAGCCTAGGCAACAGAGTCAGACCCTATCTCAAAAAAAAAAAAAAAAAAAAAAAAAGATGTGTTTTTAAGCCACTAAGTTTGTGGGATTCTGTTATAGCAGCCACAGGAAACTAACATAGTGTTCCTTAAATGTTAGCCACTGCCCTTAGGTAGACCCTTTAGCGTGATGTCAGGCACACGGTTGGGGCACTCAGTAAATGATAGTAACAATGAATAGAATTCACCAGGATGCCTCTACCTTTTCTGCTTGACTTTTGGCATCTTCAATATCTGAAATTTGAGGTTTGTGTTTTTAAATAAAATTCTAAATCAGAGACTTTGTTCTACCATTCAGACCTAATTTCACACTTTAATGAATGTTAATCATTTTGTTACAGAGACAGGCAGTGATGATAGGGGGCACCCCTCAGGGTGGAAGTCAGATAGCCTGGGCCCAGTCGCAGCTCTGCCTCTATCTGGCTGTGTGACTTAGGTCATCTTGCTTCCCCTCTCTGGGCTTCATTTTCACTATTTAGAAAAGGAGGGAATTAACGTAATAATAACTGCCATTTTTTGGATAGCTATGATGTGCAATGTATACTTGAAGTTTTTTTTTTTTTTTTTTTTTTTTGAGCCTCACAAAACCTGTGCAAGGTATCACCCCCATTTTAGAGAAGTTAAGTGATTCACCCAAGGTCAGAGCATTGGTATTTGGCAGAGCTTGGATTTGAAACCAGAGCTGTTTGACTCTTTTTTTGGTGAACCCCTCTACCTTTCCCACATTTCCCTGACCTCAATGCCATCTTTAAAGGACAGATTTGGCCAGGCTCAGTGACTCACCCCTGTAATTCCAACACTTTGGGAGGCTGAAGCAGGCAGATCACCTGAGGTCAGGAGTTCAAGACCAGCCTGGCCAACATGGTGAAACCCTGTCTCTACTAAAACTACAAAAATTAGCCAGGCATGGTGGCACATGTCTGTAATCCCAACTACTCGGGAGGCTGAGGCAGGAGAATCGCTTGAACCCAGGAGGCGGAGGTTGCAGTGAGCCGAGATCGTGCCACTGCATTCCAGCCTGGGCGGCAGAGCGAGACTCCATCTCTAAATAAATAAATAAAGGACAGATTCATGTGGCTCCTGGTTTTCTCTGTAGGTTACCATGAGAACGAGGGTGGGGCTGTGAACAGCCCTAAGACCTCCCTCCAGCCCTCTGCCTTTCCACATGGGGACCCTGGAAATGGGTCCACCTTGTGTGGTCCTGAGAACCTGTGACTAAGCCCCTTAGAGGCTTCCCTCAATGATGACCCATTTCCCATCTTACCTTTTGTGACATACACTACTAGTTACTTAACCAATGCCTTTACTCCCCTTCTTACTTAGTAACAGAATCCCAATTTTGTTTGAATGACAATATGCCCAGTTAAAAATACCCTTGCAGCTGGTCCTCTGACCCAGTTCTGACCAATGAGAGGAACAGGAAAATCTGGATGAGGCTTCCTTGGAATCTCTTGTCTTCCTCATACAAAGGGGTAAGGAAAGCTCATCAGGAACATGACTTCTCCTGTTTGCTTTTGCTTTTATTCCTACCTGGAATGTAGGTGAGACTTCTGGAAGTGGGGCAGCCATCTTGTGACTATGAGGGTGAGAGCCAGCTGCTCAGGATAGCAGATCAGGAAGATAAAAAGAGCTTCAACCCTTAAGGATTTCTTTGAGCCTCTGTACCCGCCTGGACTGCCTACCACTGAACTTCTTGTTAGGTGAGGGGAAAAAAATTGTATCTGGTCAGACTTGTTACATACAACTCAATGTAATTTTGACTGACAAGTTCCCCAAGACAAGTCTCTTGTCTGTCCTGTAGCCCTGATATGTGGTGTTAATAAGCATCTGTGGTGACCCAAAAATAGACTTGGGGATGGAGACATTGGCTGTGGCTCTGATTCTGAACTTGCTGACCCATCACCTGTTCCATTTGTGCTCTGAACAAGAGTACTGTTAATTATCAGTCCCCTCGGCCAGCCCAGAGCACAGGGGGCTGCGTCTGTGTGCTTTCAGAGAAGTTCAAATATAGCTCAGGCTCCTCCACTGCTTTTGCTGAGTGTGCAGCATCTGCAAGTCTGGCAGCCCCAGTGCAGAGTAGGGAAGCTTTTCCTGGAAGGCTAGGGTCTGAACAAGAGGCCAGAAGCCAGGGATGTCGGCAGGCCTGGCTCAAGCAAACAAGATTTCCTACTTGTGAGGTGGGTGCACTACTTTCTAGTTAGTAGATAACAGAACTTGCTTTGGGTCAAATTAAGACCTAGAGGGTGCAGGGACAATGTGTTAGTTTCGTTCTTTGGTTACATGCAACAGAAGTGAACTCTGTATAACTGGATAAAAAAAGGTTTATTGGAAAAATATGGGATGGCTTACATAATCATAGGCAAAGCTGAAAAATCAACTTGAGAACAAAAAAAGTCATACATCCAGGAGGTCTTGATAGCAGAAACCTGCATTGGAATGACATTTGGGTTATGTACCCATTCTTCAGTTGAAGGAGGACAGGATGCCTTTACTGGAGTTTTTCTAGATGATCTTGGAGATTGGAAAGAGTGGTTTACCAGAAGTAATGGAGGTTTCTAGCACCTGAAGAATGGTGAGAAGATGTTGGTCAGTACAAATTTTTAAAAAATGTTCACTGAAGATAATACAGAGTTGGTCAGGTGCATGGGTTTTGGGATCAGACTGACCTTACTTAAAATCTTAGCTCTGCCCTTTACTGTTTGTCCTTGGTTAAGTCAATTAACCTCAGTTTCCTCACCTATGTGTGATGAGAATGAGACATGTTTAAATCCACTAGAGTATCAGCTGTATAAGAGCAGGGATTTGTGGGTTCCTTCCTTCCACTCTTACACCCCCAGCACCTAGACAAGGGCATGGCTCATCACTGACATTAATTGAATGGATGAATAAACTTTACATTTATCCCAGAATACTTCTTAGGTAGAAAGTTATTTTGCTGAAAATATAACGAGGTAGGTGCTTGGAGTGAAATGTGAGCATTGCTCTTGCCTCACTGCTTCACTCCGGGGAGGGTGAAGGAGATTCGGGCAGACATTGAGAGAGAGGAACAGATGCACACGCTATAGTCTCTCTACCTGATGCACCCCCAGCAGCACGCCGGCCTGCTTACTCACAAGCACAGTCCCTGTACCCTCATACTCACAAGCTTTAGCTGAAAACAACTAGCCTCGTTGATGCAGGATGAGTCCATCCCAGAAGTCTTCAGGACTTCCGGGCACAACATTGGCGGGTTACACTCTGCTCATAGGTTTAATGTGTTGAGAAGTCTGAAGTCACCATGCTCCTACTTTTCGTAGTGAACCATGACATCATGGCAAGTAGAATAAATTACAGCCCCAGGGAATGCGTGCATTGTTAAAAAATACATGCAACAGGACTTAACTGGTGGAATGAATGCACATTAATTCTTCAGTCATGTTTTCATCTACCAGTCTTGACAAGATGAAATTCTAAGTCATTTCACTCCCCAGGGCCATTGTAGAAATACAAAGCATAAAAGAAAGAGACAAACCTTGAATAGGGGTGCTGGTACCCATGATCTTTAGCCCCTCCAATAACCAGCATCTCTGCCAAGGAATTTTGGTACCCATAATCGCTAGCCCCTCCAATAATCGTCACACTCACAAGCACCACCACAGGTCACCACCACCACCACCAAGCCCCATATTGCTGGCAGTGGCAGCAACAACAGTAGCAGCACCAGCCAAAGGTGAACTGCTTCTCCACCTCATCAGTTTCACCACAAAAATCAGCAGTGACATGGTTACCACCAGATAGTAAATGATACTGGGGCCCCGTCCATGTGCCCACATTGGTTTCAAGTTAAAGAAACCAAATTTGAACTAGCTTTAATAAAAAGGGGTTTCTATTTGGCTCAAATCCATCCTTAGGAGGGACTGGGAGCTGGCCTTAGGGCTAACTGGAATAAGGAATCCAAAACTAAACAGTTTCTCTCTCCCCGCCTCTCTTTTTCCCTGCCACCTCTCACCATCTCTTTCTTTGTTTCTCCTTGCAGCCTATGGTCTTGTCAAGAGCAGGGATAAGGGAAGGCTGTTCCAGCTACCCCAAGCCCTTTCTCCCATCTGATTGTAGAGAATAGCTGTCCAAATCGTTCAGAGGGTGGTGGGATCTTGACCTGGGGTTTCATGGATCTCTCTGATCTATGAGACAGAGATTGTGAAGAATTTGAAAAATCTTATGGATTGGAATAGTCGCAGAAGCTCATCTTCTTTCCCCATGATTGGGATTCCTGTACGTGTCTGCAGGCCTTCCTGGGAAGCAGGTGGTGTAAAGTGTGTGTATGTAGGGGGTAGGGGGAAGAGTGTGGCTTTAATGTCACAGAGATCTAGATTCAAACAGTAACTTTCCTGTGCCTGCCTGGTACATTGCCTGATAGACATTTGATGGTTAACTGGCCAAGTGGCTTTAGGCAAGTTACTTTACTTCTCTGAGTCTCCATTTCCCCATAAAATGGAGATGACCAGCATACTTAGCAGGCAGAGTTGTGATGATTTAGTCAAGCACTTGGAACATACCTGGTGCTTAGTCAACATTAGTTCCCACACTCATTCGCTTTTGCAACAGAATTAGCTCTCTGCTGTTATGCCATTTCCAACTTGGCCAGTGGGGTAACCCCCAATCTCACCCAGGGATAGGCTAAAGGGAAATGTATCAATATTAAGAAATATTTGTATGAGACCCTAACTCTTTGCTCTGCTAGCAGTTACATAAATCTCAAAGTCATCTTCATCTTTCCCTGCCACCCTGGCTGGCCTCCAGGCAATTAAACATTGATGTCGTAGCTATACTTATCTTCTCCTCCTTCTTTCAGCCAAGCCTTGGACATCAATCCTGTCTTTCAAATAAAAAATTTAACCCTCACATTTGTGGAGTTCTTCAGTATATGTAGCACTTCCAAATTCCCTTTTTTGACATACTCATTATAAGGAATTAAAGCAATATTAAAAAAGTACAAAGAATAAAGTAAAAAAGTCAAATGATCAAGGTCAGCATCACCAGTGAGAAGTCATGTGGAGATCACGTGCCCTTTCATGTAATGAATGGGATGATAAGACACATCACTTCTGTGGTTTTCTTCCCCAAAGCCTAAAACCTCAGTCAAATCATGACAAAACACCAAACACGTCAAAATTCAGGGACATTCTAAAAGTATCTGACCACCACTTTTCAAAAGTGTCAAGGTTTTGAAAGGAAAGGAGAAACCAAGAAACTGTCATAGGCCAGAGGAGACAAAGGAGATGTGATACCTAAACGCAATGTGGTATTCTGGTTTGCAAAGTAGAACACAAAAAAGACATCAGTGGAAAAATTAGAAAATCTGAATGAAGTACGCATTGTACTTAACAGCATCATACTATAATAATTACCAAGTTAATGTCTTAATTTTTATACATGTGGCATGATTGCATAAGATGTTGACATTAGAGGAAGTTGAGTGAGGAGGAAATCAGAACTTTCTGTCCCATCTTTATAACTTTTCTGTAAATCTACAATCATTTCAAAATTAAAAGTTTAAAAACAAAAATAAAAAGCCAGAAATGAACATAATTCATATGAGATGAACATCACTCCACACATCTTTCAATGCATCGATACAGACAGGTAATCAGAAATAATTTCTAAAAATTATTTGATATTTAATACTCTTCTTAAGTTTTGAAGGTATTTCATTTATTTTACTTGAATTTAATGGAATTTTAGAAACAAATGCAAAGAAAGAATTTATGAACTTTAGATAGCAATTTTTTCACCAAAAGAAATATATGAGCCCCTTAAAGATCCCTCCTGAAAACATTAAGAGGTTGCAGACATTGTTGTTTTTAGCCATATATATCAATTTTAGATGGTGACTACATGCAATAAAACACTGGCACTGTTATACTTTTCCATCTCTTCTCCCCTAACTTCCTGTTTTATGTTGCTACTTTTACTATGTTGTTATTTTTACTTTAATGGAGTGAATCAGTTAAAGACTGCTTTTAGGCCGGGCATGGTGGCTCACGCCTGTAATCCCAGCACTTTGGGAGGCCAAGGTGGGCAGATCACCTGAGGTCAGGAGTTTGAGACCAGCCTGGCTAACATGGTTAAGCTCCATTTCTACTAAAAATACAAAAAATTAGCTGGGCCTGGTGGCACGTACCTGTAATCCCAGCTACTCAGGAGGCTGAGGCAGGAGAATTGCTTGAACTCGGGAGTCGTAGGTTGCAGTGAGCCGAGATTACACCATTGCACTCCAGCTTGGGCAACAAGACGGAAATTCCATCTCAAAAAAAAAAAAAAGATTGCTTTTAGCTGTGAATTACAGAAAGCCTGAGAAGCTAGTGTCTTAAATAAACAAGTAGTGAAGAGTTAGGCAGTTGCCGTCACCATTTCAGTGCTTCAAAGATATCATGGTTGAAGGGGCTGTGTAATTCTCCTGGGATTTTCCTTATGATTGCAAAACAGCTGCTGCAGCTCCAGCCATCATGTTCTTACTCCACCCAGGAAAAAGGAGAGAATGACTAAATCAGGAAAGGAAAGTTTTCTGTGAATTCCTAGTCTGTATTTCATTGACCATAACTGTGTTATATGCCACCCCTAGCTGCAACAGAAGCTAGGAAATGTGGAATTTTTTTTTAACTAGGCACATTTGATGGCTTCAATCAAATTAGTATTTCTTAGTAAGGAAGATGGAACTAACTGATAATTCTCAGTTATTTTTCCTCATTTTATATGTAAGCCTGTTTAGTATTTACCAGCAATTTTATATACCAAAGATTTTTAAAATGTAATTTTTTTAGATCCACTAGAAACATTTAGTGAAATTTTTTTATATCCACCGGATTTTAATTTTTAGATCCATCTTTATTTTGATCCACGTCTTGGTTGGCAAGATTTTATTGTCAGGAGTGAGCTGAAGCTGGGATCTTGAGAAACACCCACAGTAACCTACCTTGTACTTCTCTAATTTCTCCACCGCCCTGGAATTACACTTGAAATGGAAAGAAAGAATCAAGGTGGCCCAAACCTAGTGCCCTTGCCCAGGCAGAAGCCGCCCCTTTAAAAGAGAGAGGAGGCAGAGATGGCTCACTGCTGCCAGAAAAAGGCTTCTGATGGACAGCCAGTGTGCTCCCTGGAGACCTGATGTCATCACCAGTGAGCAACAAGGCATCCAACTGGCAGCTGAACAATGAATTGTTGCTGTGACCAGGACGGCTCAGTGGCCAGGATGGCTACATGCAGCCTTTGCCCAGTTGAATTTTAAAGTCGGAGGCACTTATCTTAAGGGTGTTGCTTCTCGTTCATCTAAGGCTACTCAGGGACTCTCACTCACATTTACCTCCACACAGGGCTGGCCACTGAACTTCTCTCCACCTTTCTCTGCTTCCTTGGAACCACGGTGTTGTGCCTGCAAGATCAGACTCAGGTTGGTGCCCAGCACTGGAGTCCTTGAAAAGCTCTGCCACCTCCAGGGTTCTAGGTCTGGACTACAGCCTGGCTGTCATGTGCATGTTCTCCCCCAGCCCCCAAGAATAAGATAATACAGGCTCATTGAAGGGATGGGGAATGCAGGGGAAGGAAAGCACAGAAGGCCAGGCATGGTGGTAAGTGCCTGTAATCCTAGGTACTCATGAGGCTGAGGCAGGATTGCTTGAGCCCAGGAGTTCGAGTCCAGCCTAGGTAACATAGCAAGCCCCCATCTTTAAAGAAAACCCCCAAAAACTAAAAAACAAAAAAATTTAAAAGCCCATACATACACAGAATAGTATAAAGAATAAAATGAAAATTACACTTAGCAACAATCACTGCTAATATTTTTTTTTTTTTTGGCCAGGGCTTTTTCTATGCATTTATGTATTTTTAAAGTGAGATATAACTTACATAAACTTGTATAAAACACACAAATTTTAACTGTACAACTGGCTTAATTTTTGCGTATGTATACATCCATGCAACCCAGCAGGCTTTCCAATTGACAACCTCTTTCCCCTCCAACCTTGATCATGACACCCTGGTCTTTCCTATTTTTAAACTTCATAAAAATGGCACATATGCATTTTTAAAATTAAAATGGGACATAACTATTATACATCATTTTCCCCATTTGATATATCATGAACATTTCCCGGTGTCATTGTTGTTTCAGAACTTATTTTAATGACTATATATTTTATCATAGGATCCTACATGATTTATTTAATGTTCCCCAATTCTTGCACATTTAGCTTATTTCAGAATTTTTGCCATTTTAAACGGGACTATGTAGAGCATCTTTTTTACACCCAGTGTTCCAGAGGATAGGATAACAAGGTGGTTCAGAGAATGGGTTTTGGAGTTAAAGAGATCAGGATTTGAGCATCCTGTCACTTATCAGCTACTTGAACTTAATCAACTTACACCACCTCCTTGGGACTCAGTTTCCCCACCTAAAAATGGACTTGACAATACTCCTCACATTGCATGTTGCTATAAGGGCTAAATGAGCTAAGTGTAAGTGCTTAGCATACTGTCTGCACAGAGTGAACACCCTGTAAATGTTGAGCTGCTATTATTCATCTTTGTGTTCACTTCTAATTATTTCCTTAGGAGAAATTCCTAGAAGTAGAATTGCTGGATCAAAAAGAGTGCTTGTCTTTAGAATTTTTAAATACAGTCTGCCAAATTGCCCTCCAGAAAAGCTGTGTCAACTCACACAACTACCAGCTGTGCTTGAGAATACCCTTTCACCACTCCCTCAACAATGAGTTTCGGAAGGAAGGAGGGAAGGAGAGAGGGAGGGAGGGAGGGAAGGAGGGAAGGAAGGAAAGAAGGAAGGAAGGAAGGAGAAGGGAAGGGAAGGGAAGGAGGGAGAAAGGGAAGGAAGGAGGGACGGAAGGGAGGAAGGAAAGGAGGGAGGGAAGGAGGGAAGGAGGGAGGGAGGGAAGGAAGGAAGGAAGGAAGGAAGGAAAAGAAAAAAGAAACTTTGCCAATCAGACAAGGAAAAAAATACCCTTTGTTATTTTACTTTCTAATGAGGCTGAACACTTCCTTTTTTCATATTGGCCATTTGTTTTTCTTCATTTGGAAATTCGCCTAGTCAGATCTCTTACTGTTTTTTCTGTTGGGATGTGGGCTGGTCTTTCAATAACTGGACCACTACCCAATTCAAGAAGTCTGTTCCACAGTTCCTGTGACAGGGCTCTGACCTTGGTCCCTGCCCCAAATTGTCACCTTGGTGTCTGCCTGATTTGATGGCTCATCTAGGTTTGGGCTTCTGCTCCATTCTTGCCAAGACCCCTTGCCAACCTGAGATATACAGATGCCCAGAGCAACTAAGAAATCAGTGTCACTTTTTCCTTTAAATAAATGTTTGCTCAACATTTGTTTAGAAGAGAAGCTGGGTCATGCATGAAGCAACAACTGGGAAGGAAGACCTCTTGTGACAATACTTTGCATCATCTATTACAAGCAATTCAGCTCTGGCCCCAAACTTGCATTACTGGCTTAAAGAAATTAGAGTCCTGTAGTTAAGCATAGCTGTCTTTCTAGAAGGCAGTTTAACATCATCCTCCCTTCTCCTAATACTCCAAGTATTATTTTAAAAGTATACTTAACCCCTGAACAACACAGGTTTGAACTGTGTAGGTCTATTTATGGGCAGATTTTTTTCAATAAATATATTGAAGTGTTTTTGAAGATTTGTGACAATTTGAAAAAACCCACAGATGAAACATACCCTAGAAATATCAAGAAAAGGAAAAAGGAAATATCATATGTCATCAACGTATGAAAATATGCAAATACTTATCTATTGTTTTCATTTACTACCATAAAATATACACACATCTATTATAAAAAGTTAAAATTCATCAAAACTTACACACAAACAGATGGTGCATGGCGCCATTCACAGTTAAGAGAAATGTCAACAAATGTGAAGATGCAGTATTAACTCATGATTGCGTAAAATTAGCTATAGTTTAAAAAATAGCCAAGTGTAGTGACATATGACTATAGTCCTAGCTACTCAGGAGGCAGAGGTGGGAGGATCACTAGAGCCCAGGAATTCGACGCTGCAGTGAACTATAAACACACCACTGCACTCCAGCCTGTGCAACACAGCAAGACCCTGTCTCAAAAAAAGTACAAACAAAAAACTGTAGTACATACTGTACTACTGTAATAATTTCATAGCCACCTCCTATTGCTATTGCTGTGAGCTCAAGGGTTGCAAGTTTCCACTTAAGATGCTGTGTGCTGCTAATCATCTCTGCACGAGCAGTTCATCTCTCCAGTAAATTGCCTGTGGCAGTAAAAAGTGATCTCATAAAGTTCTTTTCGCTGTGTTTAGTGCAATGCCATAAACCTTGAATGACATCATGGGACCCATAACAAGTGCTACCAGTGATGCAAGAAGTACTCCCAAGAAGTGAAGAAAAATTGTGACATTATAAGAAAGAGTGGAATTGCTTGATATGTATGATAGGTTGAGGCCTGCAGCTTAGGTTGCCTGCCTTTTTCAGGCAGACAATTCATCTTGTAAATCAATAACATAAACTTATGGTTTCAATAAGTACGGTATGGTAAATATATTTTGTCTCTCATGGTTTTCTTTTTTCTTTCTTTCTTTCTTTTTTTTTTTTTTGAATCAGGGTTTCACTCTGTTGTCTAGACAGGAGTGCAGTGGCGTGATCTCTGCTCACTGCATCCTTGACCTACCTGGGTTTAAGCGATCCTCCCACCTCAGCCTCCTATGTAGCTGGAACTACAGGCGCCCGCCACCATGCTCAGCTAATTTTTTTGTATTTTTTATAGAGACAGGGTTTTGTCATGTTGCCCAGGCTGGTCTCAAGCTCCTGGATTCAAGGGATCGTCCTGCTTTAGCCTCCCAAAGTGTTGAGACTGCAGGCATGAGCCTTGGTGCCCGGCTCATTGTCTTTTCTCTAGCTTACTATAAGAATATAGTATGTGATACATATAACATACAAAATATGTGTTAATTGACTGTTTACATTCTCAGTAAGGCTTGTGGTCAGCAGTAGGCTGTTGGTAGTTAATAGGAGTTTAGGGGAGGTTAAGTTATCCTCGGGTTTTTGACTGCACAGGGGTTGGCGCCTCTAACCCCCACAAAGTACAAGAGTCAACTATATCACCTTCAAATACATATGATGATAGCCTTGAGAATACTTCAGGTTAATATAGTTTTCTCCATGTCATTTTATTTCTAAAAATCTTTTAGAGTCCCAGAGATGCTTTAGCACCTTCTATAGGTGCCCATCTGACTAGTGCCTTACTAGTTCTGTTTGGTTTGGGTAGGGTCTGGATTTCTGGGGTCATCTCTTGCTAAAGAAGTGATCCAGGAGGCAGTGTCATGAAGGGAAGGGTATTGAAAACTTGGCTGAGAGTCAGGCACTGTGGCTCACATCTGTAATTCCAGCGCTTTGGAAGGCTTAAGCAGGAGGATCACTTGAACCCAGGAGTTCAAGACCAGCTACAGTAACATAATGAGACCCTCTTTCTAAAAAAAAAAAAAGAAAAAAAAAAAGAAAAAAAAATTAAGTAAATTCTCCAGGAGTGATGGCTCATGCCTGTAGTCCCAGCTACTCGGGAGGCTGAGGTGGGAGGATCCTTTGAATCATCCAGGAATTGAAGGCTGCAGTGAGCTATGATCACACCACTGCACTCCAGCTTGGGCAACAGAGCAAGATCCTGACTTCTAAAAAAATAATAATAATTTGCTTGGTATGGTGGTTCACGCCTATAACCCCAGCACTTTGGGAGGCTGAGGCAGGCAGATCACTTGAGGTCAGGAGTTCGAGACCAGCCTGGTTAACATGGTGAAACCCCCATCTCTACTAAAAAAACAAACAGACAAACAAAAAACTAATAAAACTTGGCTGTTTTGGGAGAAGATACTATTTCCTCCTATTAAATTGGAGATTATTTTTTAAAGGAGAAAAAAAAGAAGGTTAAGAAAATTAATTATCTAGAATTAACCAAACATGTCAGAGAAAACCTACCAAAGGAGACAAAAGAAGACCTAGGTAAATGAAGAAATGTACTGTTTGTAGACGGTAAGAAATAGCAGTGTAATGGTGTCAATTCATGTTATTAATATTTGGGGGAGAGGAATTAAATAAGCAAATAATGAAGTTTGCATGGAAGAATAAAGTTCCATGAATAGCTAAAAGAACTATTCTCAAAAATAAGAGCAGAGAGAGGGGATCACCCTACCAGATGTGGACTAATGGGACAAAAGAATCCAGAAACAGAACCGTGTATATGGATATTTGGTATGTGATAGAATTGACAACAGAAATCAGTGAGGAAAAGACAGATTATTTTAATGGTGTTGGGGAAAATATCTGGTTGTATGGAAAAAATAAAAATAGATCCTATCTCACACCATATAAAACAAACTTCAGCTAGTTTAAGAAGCTAAAACGTTTATAGGCAAATCTTTATGACACTGGGTTAGTGAAACATTTCTTAAGTAAGAGACAAAAAGTCCAAACCATAAAGAAACTGGTGGTTTTCTGTTCTATAAATAACAACACAGACAAAGCTAACAAATGATTAACAGACTAGGAAAGGTATTTACAGTATATTTTCAACAACAATCAAAGGACTTAAAATCTAAATTATATAAGAAACTCAGCAGTAAATCAGCAAGAAAAAACCTGGCAACCCAATACAAAAAATAGGCAAACTCACTCTCTGAGAAACTCAGTTAGTGAATAAACATATAAAGAGAAGCTCAACTTATTAGTAATTAAAGAAAGAAAAATTAAAATAACAATGACTTGCTGCTTTATACTCATCAGACTGGCAAAAAGAAAAAAATATAAAACCAGGTGTTGATTAGCGTGTAGGGCAATGATAATGTGTCTTGTAAATTAGTGTATCTACCCTAAAGAGTAATTTCAAAGCATTTAGTGAAACCAAATATATTTTAATCCATCATTTTTCAAATTGTAGGTCATGACCCATCACTATGTTGTAAAACCAATTTGTGAGTTGTAATTAACATTTTAAAAAGGAAGTTGAATGAAATAGAATAAAACACATCAGAATACATTTCTAGTAATAAAGATAAGGGCTATTTCATGAAACTTTTGTTTTACTTGTGTATGTGGAGATTGTGATGTAAAATGTGTTTATTATCATAGGTCACAATAAAAAAGTTTGAAAAACAATGTTATCCCTACCAACCAGCAAACCACTTCTGCATAGAAACCCTAGTAAAGATACAGGGATGAAGATATTCATTACCTCATTTTTTTTTTTTTTTTTTTTTTTTTTTGAGACGGAGTCTCACTCTGTCGCCCAGGCTGGAGTGCAGTGGCTTGCTCTCGGCTCACTGCAAGCTCCGCCTCCCGGGTTCACGCCATTCTCCTGCCTCAGCCTCCCCAGTAGCTGGGACTACAGGCGCCCACCACCATGCCTGGCTAATTTTTTATATTTTTAGTAGAGATGGGGTTTCACCGTGTTAGCCGGGATGGTCTCGATCTCCTGACCTCGTGATCCGCCCGTCTCGGCCTCCCAAACTGCTGGGATTACAGGCGTGAGCCACCGTGCCTCATTGTTTATAATAGCGAAAGGATAGCAACAAGTTGCATTAGTCTGAAAACAAATTTTAAAAATGAAGATAAAATTTAACAGCAGTTAAAATGAATAGAGTTAAATAATTTAATGCAAATCTCAAAAACAGTCTTGATCGAACTAGAAGAGGTAACAGAATAAAATATACAGTATGATAGTATTTACATGGGGTTTTTTAAATGCCCTTCTAAAGCAATATTATATATTGTTTGTGAACACATGTAAATGTAAAGAAAGGTTTTAAAGGTGGCTTGTCTAAGTTCATACATTTAATAGAGTGGGTGGCTATTAATGGTGTGTAATATGGTTTTGATATTTGTCCCCTCCAAATTTCATGTTAAATTGTAGTCCTCAGTGTTGGAAGTGAGTTGTGTTTGGATTGTGGGAGCTGATCTCTCATGAATGATTTAGCACCATCTCCTTGCTGATGAGTGAGTTCATGCGAGATCTGGTTGTTTAAAAGCATGTGTCACTTCACCCCTCTCTCTTCTGCTCCCACTCTTGTCATGTGATGTGTCTGCTCCCACTTCACCTTCTGCCATAGATTGTAAGCTTCTTGAGGGCCTCCCCAGAAGTTGAGCAGATACTGGGACCATCCTCGTACAGCCTGCAGAACTGTGAGCCAATTAAACCTCTTTTATTTATAAATTACCCAGCCTTAGATACTTCTCTGTTTTTTGTTTGTTTGTTTGTTTGTTTGCTTTGCTCTTTTTGTCCAGGCTGGAGTGCAATGGCACAATCTCAGCTCATTCTTGGGTTCAAGCAATTCTCCTGCCTCAGCCTCCCAAGTAGCTGGGATTACAGGCACACTCCACCATGCCCAGCTAATTTTTGTATTTTTAGTAGAGACAGGGTTTCACCATGTTGGTCAGGCTGGTCTCAAACTCCTGACCTCAGGTGATCCACCCACCTTGGCCTCCCAAAGTGCTGGGATTACAGGCATGAGTCACCATGCCTGGCGAGTATTTCTTTACAGAAACCCAAGAATAGCCTAACACAGAAAATTTGTACTGAGGAGTGGAGCATTGCTATAAAGATACCTGAAATGTGGACACACCTTTGGAACTTGATAATGTGCAGAGGATGGAGGAGTTCGGAGGGCTCAAAAGAAGACAGGAAGATGAGGGAATGCTTGGAACTCCTTAGAGACTGGTTAAATGATTGTGACCAAAATACTGATAGTGATTTGGACAGTAAAGTCCAGGCTGACTAGGTCTCAGATGGAAATAAGGAACGTATTGGGGAATGGAGTAAAGGTCATCTTGGTTACACCCTAGCAAAAAACTTGGTTGCATTGTGTTCATGTCCTAGGGATCTGTGGAACTTAAGAATGATGACTTAGGGTATCTGGTGGAAGAAATTTCTAAGCAGCAAAGCATTCAAGATATGGCCTGACTGCTTCTAACAACCTATGCTCAGATGTGGGAGCAAATAAATGACTTAAGTTGGAACTTATATTTAAAAGGGAAGCAGAGTGTAAAAGTTTGAAATATCTGCAGCCTAGCCAAGTGGTAGAAAAGAAAAGGCCATTTTCAGGGAAAGAATCCAAGCAGGCTGTGGAGCAACCACTTGCTAGAGAGATTTGCATGAATAAAAGTGAGCTAGGTCCTGCTAGTCAAAACAAAGGGGAAAAGGCCTTGAAGGCATTTCAGAGATTTGTGAGGCAGCCCCTCTTATGACAGGCCAAGAGGCCTAGGAGGAAAGAATGGCTGTGCCCTGCTGCCCTGTGCCACACTGCACTATCCCAGGAGGTTGCTCCTTGCATCCCCACTGCTCCAGTTCTAGCCTCAGTTCAAGGGACCACAGGTATAGAACCAGCTGCTGCCTTGGAAAGCACAAGCCACCATAAGCTGTGGTGGCTTTCACATGATATTAAGCCTTTGGGTACATGAAATGCAAGAGTGAGGGAGGCTTGGCAGCTTCCCCCTAGATTTCAGAGGATATGTGGAGAAGCCAGGGCGCCCAGGCAGAAGAAGCCTGCTGCAGAGTTGGAGCCTCCACAGAGAGTGTTTACCAGGGCACTGCTTAGAGGAGCTATGGGAAGGGGACCAACACCCACCAGACCCCAGAATGGTAGATTCACCACCAGCTTACATCCTATACCTGGAAAAGCCACAAGCACTCAACTCCTGTGAGAGCAGCCACATAGGCTGCAATCCACAAAGCCACAGGGGTGGCTTGCACCAGAATATACCTCTTGAACCAGGATGTGGGACATGCAGTCAAGGATTATGTTGGATCTTTAAGATTTCATGCCTGCCCTACTGGGTTTCAGACTTGCATGGGATCTATTACCCCTTTCTTATGGCCAATTTCTCCCTTTGGGAAAGGGAAATGGAATTCTATCTTGGGAGTAAATAACTTGTTTTACTTATAGGTGGAAGGAGATGAGTCTCGGATAAGACTCAGGACTTTGGACTTGATGTTGAAATGAATTAAGACTTTGTGGAATGGTTGTGAAGAGATGATTGTATTTTGCAATGTGAGAAGGACATGAGATTTGGGGGACCAGAAGCAGAATGATATGGTTTGGATATTGTCCCCTCAAAATAGAGGTGGGGCCTTATTGGAGGTGTTTGGATCCTGGAGGCAGATCCCTCATGAATGACTTAATGCCATCCCTTTGATGATGAATGAGCTCACATGAGATCTAGTTGTTTAAAAGTTTGTGGCAGCCGGGTACAGTGGCTCATGCTTGTAATTTCAGCGCTTTGGGAGGTTGAGACAGGAGAATCGCTTGAGCCCAGGAGTTCTGACCAGCCTGGGCAACATAGTGAGACCCCATCTCTACAAAAAATAAAAGCAAAATTAGCTGGGCATAGTGGCATGCATCTGTAGTCCCAGTTACTTAGGAGGCTGAGGTGGGAGGATTGCTTGAACCTAGGAAGATGAGACTGCAGTGGGCTGATATTGCACCTCTGCTCTCTAACCTGGGCAACAGAGTGAGACCCTATCTCAACAAAACAAAACAAAAAATGTGTGGTACCTTCTCCCCTCTCTCTTGCACATGCTAATGCCATGTGACCATGCATACGCCTGCTTCACCTTCTGCCATGATTGTAAGCTGCCTGAGGCCTCACCAGAAGCCAGGCAGACATTGGTGCTATGTTTGTACAGCTTGCAGAACTGTGAGCCAATTAAACATCTTTTCTTTATAAATTACCCAGCCTCCAGTATTCCTTTATAGCAACTTAAGAATGGCCTAATGTAGTGAGGAATGGAAGGTGTAAAATTATGGTATTGCTGGGCCAGGTGCAGTGACTCATGCCTGTAATCCCAGCACTTTGGGAGGCCAAGGCAGGGGGGATCATTTGAGGTTGGTAGTTCAAGACCAGCCTAACCAACACAGAGAAACCCCATCTCTGTTAAAAATACAAAATTAGTCAGGCATTTTGGCACATGCCTGTAATCGCAGCTACTCAGGAGGCTGAGGCAGGAGAATCGCTTGAATCCGGAAGGTGGAGTTTGCAATGAGATCGTGCCATTGCACTCCAGCCTGGGCAACAAGAGCAAAACTGCATTTCGAAAGAAGAAAGAAAGAAAGAAAGAAAGAAAGAAAGAAAGAAAGAAAGAAAGAAAGAGAGAAAGAGAGAAAGAGAGAAAGAGAGAAAGAGAGAAAGAGAGAAAGAGAGAAAGAGAGAAAGAGAGAAAGAGAGA